>NC_057405.1:8115523-8243342 GCF_019320065.1 Cervus canadensis
TCAACTAGTTATTGTCCCAGAAATGACTTGTCTTTGAGATTTTTCATGCCCTTTCAACTCTCCTCCTTTACTCTGAAAAGATACCAGAGTTCATTCTCAATTACCATCTCTGGTCAAAGTTTAAAGCATACTTTATGAAAATCTACATTAACCTTTGGAACAGAGTAAAAACCAATTGGTAAAATCTATTACTTTTTCTTTAACGTTTCTTTGATCTCTTACTACAGAGTCAAAATATAACCCTTTAAAAACATAACTAAGAATATACACTTGAAATACATTAAAAGAACAAGAAGAAAAGCATAAGGCATAAAATAAAACTTTTCTAAATTATATTAAAATTAAGAAAATAAAAGTTTTAAGACAAAGCAGAAACATTAATATATTGCAGATGATAGGTAATTATATCGCTAGAATTGATAAAATGGAAACTGACCTAAATTTGACCAAAATAATGAGAGAGAATGTTCTGAAAAAATAATTTTTAAGGAACATAAATATGCATTTACATAAGAAAAATTATCAATGTGTAACAGTAAACATATTTAAACTCTTTGTAAAATATAAAGAGTAAAAATACTTAGTAAAATACAAAATTAAATACTATTAAAATACTGTGTCCTACCTATTAAGTTTGAAAGATATGTTGTTGTAGCTATTATCCAGATATCTACCAGTAGGGGTAAGGGACAGGTAAGGAGATGTAATGTGACAATGCTGGTAATAGTATAAAGTAGTTCAAGCATCTGGAAATCAAGAGGAAGAAGGAATGAAAAACTGTAAAAATCACACATATTTGTTAAAAAAGAAAATCCTTTTGTAAGAATTTATAATTTTAAAAAGAATATAAACAACTAAAGAATTTATAAGGATATTCATACAATATGATCTGCTATAATATGAAATAGAAAACAATCTCAGTTCTCAAAAATGAAATTGCATAGATAAATGACATTGTATACAATTAGTCAAAGTCAAGTTGTAGAATATAATTTTGTGACTGAAGGAAACAAGCTAAAAAATCAAGCCCAAAAGCAGAATGTGTAGTAATTATGGCATGTGCATTTATGCCAAAATATCAGAAACCTTTTACTCAAGGATATGGACTCACAGGTGAAATTTTTTGTGTGTCAACCAATTTCTTTTCCAGTGAATATAAACTGGCTTCCTGATAAATGTCACCAAATTATGAAAATAAATACAAATGTACAAAAATTTACAAAGCTTCAAAACAAATGCTTTAGATCTAGTAAGTGACAGTCAAAATTAGAAAGGCAATAAATATATATTGCTCAGTTTCTTTAATGACCCTGAATTAGAAATCAAATCTGAAGCAAACTGATTTATAACTAGGTTAAATTTTGAGATGATGTAGATCTTTAGGAAGCTTTTTTCAGAAGCACAAAGAAATTGCATAATAATTAGCATTCTATATATATTTTTTTAGTTGCAGCAGTAAATGGAAAGAAAATCAGCTGATTATGTACACAGGAAGCATACTTTGTGAAGTACTGTGGGATTATAGAAGTTGTGTATAAATAAGCCTGCGTTCTCTTTCAGAATTGTTAACTCTTCATCCATAATTTCTAATAAAGCTATTGAACTGTACACTAGGGATAATATATCTGTTTAAAAATGAATTTCTGAGTTTCAGGGTTTTTTGATCTGAAGAAATTTTAGATTCAAATTCATTATGCATAGTTGACTTCTGCCCCTCCATTCTAAATGAAAAAGGATGTAACAACAGTGTTTTCTCCTGTCAAATAAAACTGTCATTCTGCACATTAATAAGGACTTCATGTATTGATTTAATCTTATAAGAGTGGTGTGGATGTCTCCTCTTGGTTTTATCACTTGGCTGTAAAGTCTGTTGATATTTTATTGATTAGAGAATGGAAAATCAGTAGTTTTATTCTCTATGGCTAACATCAAATTTAATATATCCTTATAATCAGATATGTTAAGACTAAGTGTACTAACAATTACTTTCAAACTTTATTACTAGAAATTCTTGTGACAAAAAATAAAGGTTAGCAGAGAACTGTATGCATACAGCTTCCTGCTGGCGTTAGTGGTAAAGAACCGGCCTGCCAATGCAGGAGACATGAGTCATGGGTTTGATACCTGGGTCAGAAAGATCCCTTGAGGAGCAAATGGCCACTCACTCCAGTATTCTTACATAAGAATCCTATAGATAGAGGAGCCTGGAGGGCCACAGTCCATAGGGTCACAAAGAGTCAGACGCAACTGAAGTGACTCAGCATGCACATATGCATACAAGCATACAAAAATAATTGGCATATATTCCTCAAAATAATTATGCTAATAAGCCCATGAAAATCCTAGTTAGCATAATGTGATGGTATATTTTATATCCATGAATCAATGTTGGACTTTCTGTATAAATACCTTATCACAGTTTCTTTGAATATAGGAAAAGTGTAAACTAATCTAATACCAAAACAAGAAGAAAGTATAAAATGCTGTAAGAAAGAGAATGAAAAAAAGGAAGGAAGCAAGGAAGGAGGAAAAGGAGAGAAGGAAAAAGACACTTTCTCAGCTGCAGAGAAAAATACTTCATGTGGAGTGAAAAATTCCAACTTTTCCTATTTCACCATATGCTTTTTAATACACTGTGCTATTTAATCTTCTATCTGGATCAATGCTTACAAGCCCATTTTGAAGGTCTTTTTGCTGTACTAGATGCTCTCCGATTTAAAGGCATTCTTAGGTCATTAGTTTCATAAGTAACATTTTTTCAGGTCACTAGGTTCTCAGAGTTCTTTTTTTATGATATATTTTACTTCATGTTTCTGTACTTGGTCTCTTGATAGACTCCTCTGAGTAAAAGAGCAAAAGAGAAAAAGGGCAAAATATGTAGGCAGTAACCTAAACAGCAGTGCCAGAGTGTATTAAGTGCTCTATTTTATTTGAACCCATAAAGGACCAATTTTATTGTTGTGAAGCGGCGCTTTTAAAAGGTGCGCAGCTGTGCATGTGTGGGTGTGCATGTTTTGTTTGTGTATATTGATAAATGAATTTTTAACATTTCTTTACTTTAACTCTAGTCAAAATTATGAAGAGACAAATGATTGAAGGTGCATTCCATGTCCTTAATTATTGGACATATACCCTCAACTTTGAAGGTATAAATGAAAAAAAAAATATTATCCAATGTTATAACTCTTGTAGATATATAAATATATACAAGAATATAAAAGACAAGTTTTTCTGTTTTTCCTAGAGAAAGCGAGAGAGAGCATTTAAGTCTTTGAGAATAGACTTGTATCTTCAAGTTGCTTCAACCCATATGGATAATATGGAAAGAACCATTTCTGTCCCATCATCTTTAATCCCAAGACATGTGAAAAATGCCCATGAGTCTGACGGGACAAATTCATGATGAGGACACATGAATAGCAGTAGGTGTAAAAAGAACTAGGAGAAAACTGAAATAATGAAATTAACAGAAGTCACTTTGGAAAAATCCAAGAACCAAATATCAGGGACATTGTTGCAATGGAGAACAAACTCAGAAAGCGTGAGGCAGGCACTACTGGAGAAGAGAGAATTCAGAGTTTGTCAGAGACAGGATTTAAATAAAAACATGTAAATACATGTTCACAAATGGGGAAGAACCAGGAACTACGGCTAAATGAGGTCGTGGTGGTGGTGGTTTAGTCACTAAGTGAAGTCAGACTCTTGTGACCCCTTGCACTATAGCCCACCATGTTCCTCTGTCCATGGGACTTCCCAGGCAAGAATATTGGAATGAATTGCCATTTCTTTCTCCAGGAAATATTCCTGACCCAGGAGTTAAACTTCAGTCTCCTATGTTGCAAGCAGATTCTTTACCAACTGAGCCACAGGTTGTAGTCAAGTGGTATATGTGGTTGTAGCATTTGTCCTTATGTCCTTAAAGAGCTAGAGACAAGATGAGATTAGTGCTTTACCCAAAATATCAATAATAAAAATATTAAGTGAGGAAAAAATTAACATAACTTTCTGAGTGACATAAGCCCTTTCATTTTTATATTTTTATATGCATAACATAGGAGAAATTTAGGGTATTAATGGGTAGAAGGCAATATAGCTATTATAACTATTAGTATTACTATTATACATAATTATTATTATAACTATTATAATTGCTCATTGATGGAATATGTTATAATATTTTCAAAGTATTTATTTAGGCAGAGACTGAAAACAACTATTATGTTTGCTGCTAAGGAAATAACTGAATTATCTCAGCTTTTTTTTCTTTCAATGCTGAAATTCTGTTTTCTTCAAGCAAATAGACTTTTTAGAGACAGGACTAATATATGGTCGAGTGGACCTCATTTTGTTAAAATGAAGAAACATAAAAAGTAATCTGGCTAAAGCAAATATTAAATGATTTTTGTCCTAATTTAAGTTTCTGTAAACAAAAGTAGATACTTCTAATAAAGTAATTCTGATCCTGCTCCAAGTCATAAGTGCATATTTACATATGCTGTTTATTTAAATATATAGTTTTTTTTTTAAATTTTACTTTCACTCCCAAAGGGCACACAAAATCAGAGGCCTGCTTGTATCACATTTGTTTCTTATTCCCTTGCATGCTGAAGGTTTTCATCTGTAATAGCTCAAACTCCCTTCATTAGAGATCTTAGGGATCTCTAGTGAATCTCTAATACACCAAGTTCAACTCACAACTAATAACAGGTGGAAATCAATGAATAAATACATTCATTTTATGGTAGTGGGGCTATATATCATTGAAGAAGTTTTATATGTCTTCCAAAAGGTCCACTGATTTGCTTGAACTTGCCCAAAGTGCTGGGCTGGATAAAGCACAAGCTGGAATCAACACAGCCATATCTCACTGATATATTGAGAAATATCAATAACCTCAGATACACAGATGACACCAAACTTATGGCTGAAAATGAAAAACTAAAGAGCCTCTTGATGAAAGTGAAAGAGGAGAGTGAAAAAGTTGGCTTAAAACTGAACATTCAGAAGACTAAGATCATGGCGTGTGGTTCTGTCACTTCATGGCAAATAGATCGGGAAACAATGGAAACAGTGACAGACTATTTTGGGGGCTCCAAAATCAATGCAGATGGTGACTGCAGCCATGAAATTAAAAGACACTCGTTCCCTGGAAGAAAAGCTGTTAAAAACCTAGACAGCATATTAAAAAGCAGAGACATTACTTTATCAACAAAGATCCCTCTAGTCAAACCTGTGGTTTTTCCAGTAGTCATGTATGGATGTGGAGAAGGAAATGGCAACCCACTCCAGTATTCTTGTCTGGAGAACCCCGTGGACAGAGGAGCCTGGTGGGCTACAGTCCATGGGGTCGCACAGAGTCTGACACAACTGAAGCGACTTAGCAGCAGCAGCAGCAGCATGTATGGATGTGAGAGTTGGACTATAAAGAAAGCTGAGCACTGAAGAATTGATGCTTTTGAACTATGGCATTGGAGAAGACTTTTGAGTGCCCCTTGGACTGCAAGGAGATCCAACCAGTTCCATCCTAAAGGAAATCAGTCTTGAATATTCATTGGGAGGACTGATGCTGAAGCTGAAACGCCAATAATTTGGCCACCTGATGTGAAGAACTTACTCACTGGAAAAGACCCTGATGCTGGGAAAGATTGAAGGCAGGAGGAGAAGGGGACGACGGAGGGTGAGATGGTTGAATGGCATCACCAACTCTATGGACATGAGTTTGAGTAAACTCTGGGACTTAGTGATGGACAGGGAGGCCTGGCGTGCTGCAATCCATGGGGTTGCAAAGAGCCAGACACAACTGAAGGATTGAATTGAACTGAACTGAACTGCCCAAAGTGCAGACTTTCATATTAATGTATTCATGGTTGATCTTATTTCCACCCATGTCTCATTTTTATTCCTTTCCCAGTGTTTGCTTGAACTATTTCTCACAAGAAGCAAACCTAAGACAAACTCCATTTACTTTTTCCACAAAGATTTTTGTGATAACTTATAAGAATACAAATGATCTAATAAAATGGAGATGAGAAATACTAAGTTCCTAAAGTATTAAATTATATTAAATTAAATTAATATAAATCAATAAATTAAATTAATTAAAATAAGCTTAAAAATTTCAAAGCAGGTATTGAAGTCAGAGCAGTGTATACAGAAAAAAAGTAATCCTTTAATTTTATCAACATATTGAAATCACAGCAATATCTGTGATATAGAAATCATTACCTTGGAAGTTGCCCATAAAAAAAATCTTTGGAATATCAGTTTTGAATATGATCCACTTAAATGTTGGACACATAAATAAAGTTTAGAATTGTTGACTTAAAAATATTTTTTCTAAGATTAACCGTCTATTTGCTTGTGAAACCAAACCATGTAATAAGTATTTAAGAGGGTCTTGTTTTTTTTATGTAATACAGGGAGTGGGCCATGATCCACATAATCAGAAAACATTTGCTAGTTAAAGCATAAGTTATGAAGGGATGTCAGTTCAGTTCAGTTCATCTCTCAGGTGTGTCAGGCCTTTGGGGGACCCCTGGGACAGCAGGACACCAGGCTTCCCTGTCCATCACCAAACCCCAAAGCTTGCTAAAACTCATGTCCCCCGAGTTGGTGATTCCATACAATCATCTCATCCTCTGTCATCCCCTTCTCCTCCTGCCTTCTATCTTTCCCACCATCAGGGTCTTTTCTAGTAAGTCAGTTCTTTGCATCAGGTGGCCAAAGTATTGAAGCTTCAGCTTCAGCATCAGGCCTTCCAATGAATATTCAGTAGTGATTTCCTTTCCAGTTGATTGGTTTGATCCCCCTGCAGTCCAAGGGACTCTCAAGAGTCACCTACAACACCACAGTTTAAAAGCATCAATTCTTCAGTGCTCAGCATTCTTTATGGTACAACTCTCAAATCCATATAAGACTACTGGAAAAACCATAGCTTTGACTAGACAGATCTTTGTTGGCAAAGTAATGTCCCTGCTTTTTAATATGCTGTCTAGGATGGTTATAGCTTTTCTTCCAAGGAGCAAGTGTCTTTTAATTTCATGGCTGCAGTCACCATTTACAGTGATTTTGGAGCCCAAGAAAATAAAGTCTCTCACTATTCCACTGTTTCCCCTTATATTTGGCATGAAGTGATGGGACTGGATGCTATGATCTTAGTTTTTTGAATGTTGAGCTTTAATCCAGCTTTTTCACTCTCCTCTTTCACTTTCATCAAGAGACTCTTTAGTTCTTCTTCACTTTGTGCCATACTGGCAATGTCATCTGCATATCTGAGGTTATTGATATTTCTCTCAGCTATCTTGATTCCAGCTTGTGCTTCATCCAGCCCATCATTTCTCATGATGTACCCTGCATATAAGTTAAATAAGGAAGGTGGCAATATACAGCCTTAACTCACTCCTTTCCCATTTGGAATCAGTTGATTGCTCCATGTCCGGTTCTAACTGTTGCTTCTTTTCCTGCATACAGATTTCTCAGGAGGCAGGTCAGGTGGTCTGGTATTCCCTTCTCTTTAGGAATTTTCCACAGTTTGTTGTGATCCACGCAGTCAAAGGCTTTGGCATAGTCAATAAAGCAGAAGTGGATGTTTTTCTTGAACTCTCTTTCTTTTTCGATGATCCAATGGATGTTGGCAATTTGATCTCTGGTTCCTCTGCCTTTTTTAAATCCAGTTTGAACATCTGGAAATTCTCAGTTCATGCACTGTTGAAGCCTCATGTGGAGAATTTTGAGCGTTACTTAGCTAGCATGTGAGATGAGAGCAATTGTGTGGTAGTTTGAACATTCTTTGGCATTGCCTTTCTTTGGGATTGGAACGAAAACTGACCTTTTCCAGTCCTGTGGCCACTGCTGAGTTTTCCAAATTTGCTGGCATATTGAGTGTAGCACTCTAACAGTATCATCGTTTGGGATGTGAAGTAGCTCAACTGAAATTCCATCACCTCCTTAGCTTTGTTTCTAGTGATACTTCCTAAGGCCCACTTGTCTTTGGACTCCAGGATGTCTGGCTCTAGGTGAATGATCACACCTTTGTGGTTATCTGGGTCATGAAGATCTTTTTTGTATAGTTCTTCTGTGTATTCTAGCCACCTCTTCTTAATATCTTCTGTTTCTGTTAGGTCCATACCTTTCCTGTCCTTTATTGTGCCCATGTTTGCGTGAAATATTCCCTTGGTATCTTTAATATTCTTGAAGAGATGTCTGGTCATTCCCATTCTATTGTTTTCCGCTATTTTGTTTCATTGATCACTGAGGAAGGTTTTCTTACTTCTCCTTGCTACTCTTTGGAACTTTGCTTTCAGATGGGTATATCATTCGTTTTCTCCTTTGTGCTTAGCTTCTCTTCTTTTCTGAGCTATTTGTAAGGTCTCCTCAGACAACCACTATGCCTTTTTGCATTTCTTTTTCTTAGGGATGGTCTTGATCACTGCCTCCTGTACAATGTCGCTAAACTCCACCCATAGTTCTTCAGGCACTCTGTCAGATCTAGCCCCTTGAATCTATTTGTCACTTCCACTGTATAATGGTAAAGGATTTGATTTAGGTCATACCTGAATGGGTAGTGGTTTTTCCCACTTTCTTCAATTTAATTCTGGATTTGGTAATAAGGAGTTCATGATCTGAGCCACAGTCAGCTCCCAGTCTTGTTTTTGCTGACTATATAGAGCTTCTCCATCTTTGACTGAAAAGAATATAATCAATCTGATTTTGGTTTTGACCATCTGGTGATATCCATGTGTAGAGTTGTCTCTCATGTTGTTGGAAGTGGGTGTTTGCTATGATTAATGCGTTCTCTTGGCAAAACTCTATTAGACATTTCCCTGTGTATTTTGTATTCCAAGGCCAAACTTGCTTGTTACTCCAGGTATCTCTTGCCTTCCTACTTTTGCATTCCAGTCCCCTATGATGAAAAGGACTTCATTTTTTGGTGTTAGACCTAGAAGGTCTTGTAAGTCCTCATAGAACCGTTCAGCTTCAGCTTCTTTGGCAGTAATGGTTGGGGCATAGACTTGGACTTTTTACTGTGATATTGAGTGGTTTGCCTTGGAAATGAACAGAGATCATTCTGTCATTTTTGAGATTGCACCCAAGTACTATATTTCGGAATCTTGTTGACTATGAGGGCTACTCCATTTCTTCTAAGATATTCTAGCCCACGGAAGTAGATGTAAAGGTTATTTGATTTAAATTCACCCATCCTGTCCATTTTCATTCACTGATTCCTAAAATGTCGATGTTCACTCTTACCATCTCCTGTTTGACTACTTCCAATTCACCTTGATTCATGGACCTAAGCTGCCAGATCCCTATGCAATATTGCTCTTTACAGCATCGGACTTTACTTCTATCACCAGTCACATCCACAACTGGGTATTGGTTATGCTTTGGCTCCATTTCTTCATTTTTTCTGGATTTATTTCCTCCAGTTTCTCCAGTAGCATATTGGATACCTACTGACCTGGGAATTTAATCTTTCAGTGTCATATCTTTTTGCCCTTTCATACTGTTCGTGGAGTTCCAAAGCATGAATACTGAAGTGGGTTGCCATTCCCTTCTCCAATAGACCACATTTTGTCAGAACTCTCCACCATGACCCATCTGTCTTGGGTTGGCCCTATATGGCATGGTTCATATTTTGATTGACTTGGACAAGGTTGTGGTTCATGTGATCATTTTGTTTAGTTTTCTGTGATTGTGGTTTTCAATCTCTCTGCCTTCAATGAATAAGGATAAGAGGCTCATGGAAGCTCTTGATGGAAGAGACTGACTGTGGGGGAAACTGGGTCTTGTTCAGATAGTTGGGACCTTTCTCAGTAAATCTTTAATCTAATTTTCTGTTGATGGATAGGGCTGTGCTTCCTCCCTGTTGTTTGGCCTGAGGACTCTTGGACACTCACAGGCAAGTCTGATTCAGTCTCTTGTGGGGACACTGCTCTTTTCTCCTGGCTCCTGGTGCAGGCAAAGTTTTGTTTGTGCCCTCCAAGAGCCTTCCCTGATATCAGGGGCTTCCTGATAGCTCAGTTGGTAAAGAATCCACCTGCAATGGGGGAGACCCCAGTTCAATTCCTGGGTCAGGAAGATCCACTGCAGAAGGGATAGGCTACCCACTCCAGTATTCTTGGGCTTCCTTTGTCGCTCAGCTGGTAAAGAATCTGCCTGCAATGAGTAAGACCAGGGTTTGATTCCTGGGTTGGGAAGATCCCCTGGAGAAGGGAACAGCTACCCATTCCAGTATTCTGGACTGGAGAATTCAATGGACTGTAGTCCATGGGGTTGCAAAGAGTTGGACATGACTGAATGAATTTCATTTTCCAAGAGTCTGTTTCCCAAGTCCTGTGGAAGTTCTGTAATCAAATCCCACTGGCCTCCAAAGTCAAATTCCCTGGGGATTCACTGCCCCTTTGCCAGGTTCCCAGGTTGGGAAATCTGTTGTGGGTCCTAGAACTTGCTTAACAGTGAGAGAATTTCTTTGGTATAATTGTTCTGCGGTTTGTGGGTCATCTGCTCATGGTGGGTTATGTTGCATGACCCAGGTCTGTTGTAGCCAGAGCCCTGTCCCTGTGGCAGACTCTGCTGCTGACACTTGCCTCCACGGAGACACTCCAACACTCAAAGGCAAGTCTGGCTCAGTCTCTGTGGGCTCTCTGGGTCCTCCTGGTGCACACAATGGTTTTTTTGTTTTTTTTTTTTTGAGCCCTCTGAGCTTCTCTGGTGGGTATGGGGTTTGATTCTAAATGCAATTTCGTCCCTCCTGCCATCTTGCTGCAGCTTCTCCTTTGCCCTTGGACACGGGGTATCTTTTTTTGGTGGGATCCTCCTGTCAATGGTTGTTCAGTAGTGCATTGCAATTTGCTACTAATTGCAATTAATTGCTAATTTGCTAATCCCTGGGGCATTATCCAATTATAAATTGGTCACTACCAAAAGTTGTAGTAGTGTTAGTTACTCAGTCATGTCTGACTCTTTGTGACCCCATGGACTTAGCAAGCCAGGCTCCTCAGTCCATAGGATTCTCCAGGCAAGAATACTGGAGTGGGTTGCCATTTCCTTCTCCAAAGAATCTTCCAGGGATTGACCTGTGTTTCCTGCATTGCAGCAGATTATTTACCATCTGAGCTACAAAAGCCGAGTTAAGAAGGGATATATATGTATATATATCTTTATACCTAATTTGGGTGTGTGCAAGAAAATTATATGGTCTCTGATTTTCAAAATAGTATTAAAAGTAGGTATTTTCAACAAGATGGGGTACGTAGACATACATTTTCCCTAATCTTCTCATAAATATAGCTAAATAATGTAGACATAGATAATTAAACTAAACAAATATAAGAACACTCTGCAATGTAGAGCGAAGAAAGCAGACTCCATAGGAACCTTTGGACCAAGAGATGTCATGGCAACATATACCCCCAGGTTTTCTTTTGCCTCATATATCTAACTTAATGGTAGGGAAGCTGGCAACCCCAAAATACCAATAGATAAAGACAAGGAAATTCTCAACAAAAACTTGCTCTTTCTCATTGAAGTAGCAGGAGAATTCTTCAACCTCGAGGTGTATAGCAAAAAAAATTTATAAGTAAGTCTATAACAAATAATCTAACATTCATCTCATCAGAGTCCCAGATGGAGAGGAAAAAGAAAGTGGGCCTGAAAGAGTATTTGAAGAAATAATAGCTAAAATTTACCCTAATTTGTCAAATTCTACAGATTTTGTAATTCTACAGATTTAAGAAATTAAGTGAACCCTCCCAACAGGACTTTTACTTTCCCTCAGATACAAGAGAAAATCAAGACATTCTTAGTTAAAACTAAGAGAATCTGTTGCCAGGTGACCTATTCTAAAAACAAAATAAAACAAATGGAATAACAAAATTTTAGAAAGGGAAAGTGAGCTTAAAAATAATATAGGAGAAAATACCCAATTAAAAATACAAATAAAAAGATAAAGACATATCCAATGGCTTCTCATGGTACTCAGCATTGAATTTAGCCTTATTTCCCTAGGCAGCAATGTTCTACAAGATCAGCTCCTATTTCTGTGACTACAGCTTCTGTCACCTTTCCTTTCTGCACTTTACTCAGGGCCTTTTTTACAATTTCTCAACGTGTTAGCTCCTCAGGCCTCCAGGCCTTTGTGCTGACTGTTCCTTCTGCCTTGATTGCTTTTCCAGCTTCAGCACTTCTCTCCTACCACTCACACCTGTCCTTGGAGAATGAACTTTTCAACCTCAAAGCTAAGCATCATCTGCAATTTTTTTTTCATTGCATCCTGTGCTTTTTTTCTCCTAGTATTTATCACGTTGTAATTATGTGTTCTGTGTTTATTTGCCTTACACATCATGAGGTCTTGCTACTCACCACTGTGACCCTGAGACCTAGTACATGGTAAACATTCAGTAACTCCTGATGTAGGAAATGACAACCGCTCCAGTATTCTTGCCTGGGAAATTCGATGGACAGAGGAGCTTGGCGGGCTACGGTCCATGGGATTGCAAAGAATAGGACACAACAGAGCATGCACGCATCACAAATATTCAGGAAATACTTCATGACTAAATAAATACTAATGGTAGAATTAGTGTTTGAACATACGCTGTTTTGGAGAACGAAATGGAAACTACTCCAGTACTCTTGCCTGGAAAATTCCATGGATGGAGGAGCCTGGTAGGCTACAGTCCATGGGGTGCCAGAGAGTCGGACACGGCTGAGCGACTTCACTTTCACTTTCATACTTTGTTTAATGCAAGATTTTTTTTTCAGTTTTCTTCTATGTTTGCAAATGTACATAATAAAATGGAAAACACAAATATTTAAGTGAGAATTAATAACTGAGAACCAGTAGGATATTTATCATAATTTATTATTAAATATTCCTATGAGTAGATTTGGGCTTCCCAGGTGGCGCTAGTGGTAAAACAAGCAAACCAAAAAACAACAACAACAACAACAACAACAACAAAAAAAACCTCACCACCTGCCAATGCAGGAGACATGAGACTCGGGTTTGATCCCTGGGTGGGGAAAATCCCCTGGAAGAGGGCATGGCAACCCACTCCAGTATCCTTGCCTGGAGAATCCTATGGACAGAAGAGCATGGTGGGCTGCAAAGAGACGGACAGGACTGAAGCGACTTAGCATGTATGCATGCTTGCACACACGCACTTGGATAGATTCAGAGATCAGAAAAGGTCAATAATGCTGAAAATAATTTTGTTTTTCTTGACAGAAGGTTTGTGGAGATGATAGAACATTGAATGATTAATAATGGAATAATTATATATACATGCCTGTTGGATTTTTTTTTTTCCATATTTTGTAGTCTAGAGTATGGAAAGCCTATCTGGAAACTCATTAATAAGATCTATTATATCATGGGATTAACTAAGCATGTAATGGAATAATATTTTTAAGAGATATATAGGCATATAGGCTACTCTATTGGACAGCACAGATATAAACAATATGCTCAGTGCATTTAGACTAAAACATGACTTACATTTGTAGAAGGACTAGGAATCATCAATATAATCAGAGTTTTACCATTAGACTAGACATCAATAATTCTAGTGGTTAAAACATTCCTGGGTGCAGTTAAATCAAATGAACTATTTGAAGAAAAATATTGACTCATGAGATACTAGACACCAGGAAACCAGAGGCTTTATTTCAAATGTTGTAAAGTATAAGTTCTAAGAATCCTGAGCAATGTCTGACATCATTGTTTATCTGTACCCTTTCTCGTGAGTGCCAGAGCTTGACAATCCATGCCCCAAATCCATTTTTATTATCAGTTCTAAAAGTTAGACCTGGGGCTCTCCAAAATGTTTTGATTTATTAGGTTTATGCTTTTGTGATTCAGTAAGAAGTTTATTGTAAGTTTAACATTTTATAGTGTCCTAGAAAGATTCTTCAGTGTTTGATTTCATATCCTGGTATATCAACCTTGCCAAAGACTCATGTTTGTTTGCTTTTTCTTTCCCCACACTTTAGTGTATCATAGAAACTAACAGGATGACACCCATATTTTCCCAAATAGTGAACAAGAAAATTCTCAATTTCATCCAAAATGAGGAAGGGTTTTCATTATTCTTGATTTCTTAAAATAATTATTCATAAAAGACAGTCTTATAATGCAGAATATTGCACATTATTGGTGAGGAAGTAATAGGCTAGTGCAAAATGTGGACAATAAATTGTAATTTAACATAATATATCCCTGTTCTTACAGACTGGGCATAACTGCTACTAGTAACTTGTTTCTGGCTAACTAGTTTGACCAGCACTCTGATCTTACCATCAGTGAAAACTTAAAAAGTTTAAAAAAAAAAAAAGAGCTTGTAGTATTTTTTTTGAAGAAATGACAAGAATATGAGAGTGTGGTAAATAATTAGGTAAGATATTTGAATATATTAGTGCCAGATATTTGGCAGTCTTATAAACCATGGAAAATGTATACATCCAAGTTCTCCAATACAGGAAGTGCAGGAGGTTTGAGAGGGCAACACATGTGAGAGATAACGGATAAAGTAGGATTGGATATAGAATGAGATAGAATAAGAGGAATAAATGGTGATCTCTGAGATTTTTACAAAATCAACTGGATTAATGATGGTACCATTTGATGAAAGGAGGGAGATTGAAAGAGTGGTAGGTTTGGGAGGGAGAAAAAATAGTTTTGCATGTAAAGAGTAAGGTGCCATTTAGATATCCATGTGGAAACACTGGGTAGGCTGTTCGGTATAGGAATTCGAATCTCAAAGAAGTGGTCTAAGCTGAATATACATTTTTGTAAGTCATAGCATATCACCTTATCACATTTAAAGCCACAGGATTGTGCAGAATCAATCAAGGGATAAGTGTAGATGAAGAATTAACTCTTGGAATAATTTAATATTCAAAGTCTTGCACTAAGGTAAGAGGGAAACTGGTGGAGTTTGGTATTTAAGAAACCAAGTGTACTAGTTGGGGTTCTCCAGGAAAATAGAACCTACAGCATATAGATATAGCATATATCAAGCACTAAATGCATTTTAAGAAGGAGGAAGTAATCAGTACTGACAAATTGCTGTGAGAGGCAAATTGATTTTGTGAGAAGACTCTGTTTCTTGAACTTACCGAAAAAATTTCTTTTAGGACTTTCTTCTAAACTGAATTATTTTCAAAGTTTCAGGTAATAAATTTAGATTTTCACCTTGGGCCCGCATTATTATATACAGAAAAGCACATTAAGTTACTCTGAAAAATCTATATTTATTAAGTTATCAACTTTCAAAACCACAGGGAAAAAACCTTAGACTTTTCCCATTTAATCCTCCCCTTTCTTTCCTCTAGACTTTGGATATAGAAGGAGTTATATAAAATTTATCTGAGAAAAATTATACCACTCTATTCAGAAGATGGGAAGGGCCATAATAAAATGTTTTTGACTATTTAAAAACAAAACAAAACAAAACAAAAACTTTTTTTCACTCTTAGTGCCTCATTCTATGATAAAAGATTTTAGACTGAATGCAAGACTGAGAACAAGCATGCCCCCTAGCTGTTTGGGGTTTTATAAGTATCCATTGTAGACTGACTGTACTTCTTTCCCTTGCAGTCATGTATGTTGCTGTAGAGACTCAGGCGTGAAGGCTTTGAAACTGACTAGTGCCCAATTACCGGGACAACTTATTTCCATTTTTTTGTTGTTGTTGTTCTTCCTTTCCATTATGAATGAACGATGATAAATTCCTTTTTAGCTTCTTTAACCCTAAAATTGCTCCAAACCAAAGGATCTTAGCTTTTGTCATTAGCAAACATTTTGTGGCTTCTGATATTCCTCAGATATATAATAATTTCTTCAGGACACTTATATGATGGGAGCCCTTCCAGATAGCATGGGAGAAAAACATAGTCATTTTCTCTCGTCACTGTTATAGTTCTCTTTCCTCTGTACTGCTTTCCTTTCTCTTAACCCTTAGTGTTTCGGAGACCCTTCATTTAGACAAACTCTGTTTGCTACTTTCTGTGTCAAACTATATGGGAGTGACAAGTATATAAATCATGTTTATTTATTAGCACTTTACTTTTAATGTAAAAATATGCATTAGTTCAGAAACAGCTTCATGAATGCAAAAACATCTTGAATATTTTAGGAAAGCTATCTTTCCAAAACTTCAAGACACTTCATTTTGTCCAGGGAAGAAGTAGTGATTTTTACACATCAGTCACATAGATTAGAGCACTGTGACTATGTGTGTGTTACTAGCTCTTAATTTTCCACGGAGCCCTGTAATCCACAGAAATTCACTAAGCGCTCAAGTGGAGTAGAGCTGGGGTTGACTGTGAAAGACAGGGCTCCTTCCACTGATACCCTCCCTTCAACAAAACTGAGAGGCAGAAATCTGTTTAAAAGTGTTTTATAATGCATTTCCAGTGAAAAAAAGAGAGCTTGTTTAATGGCTTATTTAACATGCAATAAAACTTCTCACATCCTGAGGTTTTAGAAATTTCTATAGTCTTCACTTAGTTCTTAAGATAAACTAAGTTTAACCATTGAACATAAAATATATTAACTGGTTTTAAAATATTACTGTAGAGTATCTTTTATACAGTTATAAGTATATACCCATCTCTGATCATGTTGCTCATCAGGGGCAGAGTGAGAAGTGCCTACAGCCAGTTAAAAAGGATGGGACATCAGGCTTCAGAGGATGTTCCACAGGGATATCACAGAAAACTGGGAGGCAGAAAGTACATCAAGGAGACTGAAAAACTCACACACTTACCCAGGGGAAGACAAGCATTGAAACAGAGCACCTCTGTTCTTTAGGGTTGTTTAGAGGAACTTTAAGAAAGTTACAACTACACTGTAAGAATTTTGCAGGGCTTAGCCAGTTTCCCTCTTTCTCCCCAGTTCAATACACAGGAGGAACTAGACCTTGAAGTTAAAAAAGTGGACAAATATCTCAGAGCCAGACCATACCTCTCCTTTATTCCATACAGTCTAGAATTCCCCTCTCTCCTGTGAGGGCAAAGGCAGCAATGAAGTTTAAATCTGTGTTGAAATGGAAACTTTAAATTTTATTTAAAAATACAAAGACCCTCAAAACTTAAAGAATCTGCACATGCTATAACTGGAGAGAAAAGAAAAAACAAAATTTAAAACAGCACTTATTGATCCTTAATCAGTAAATATTTGTAGCAGAACTTCCTCTCACTCTTGAGGACACACATATGAACAAAACAAACAAAAATGTCTGCCCTTATGAAGCTTAAATTTAAATTCTATTGAGAGCCCTTTTTAAGACAGTAACTAGAGAAAAATTAAAGCAATTCCTATTTTGACTTCACCAAGTTGAAATACATCACTAAAGTTGTTAAAACCAGTATGAGAGTCTCTTGAAATAAAAATGTAAGCTGTTTTTCCCCCAATATATATGTGGTTGCAATTTATTGTAATCTATCAGCTTTCCTGTGGTGCTGCACTCTGTAAATTGCTCGGTCTTCCCCATTGTCCTTGGCTGTATCTGAAGGGGCTATCAGAGAATGGGTGGAGGATATTCTTTTCAGTTTCCTTTCTGCCCCTGGTCTATTAGGGGTCTAAAGATAATTTTAAGTCTTAAATAGTAAACTTTCTCTCTCTCTCTTTTTTTTTTTTTTTGCCCACATCAGTGAATCATTTAGCAGTACATCTCATATAAATACTTAGTGAACTCCATTGCTAATTAGCAAGCCCACAGATCTTTTGGGGACATAATTTCCAGCAGCAGTATATTTCTTGGTTTTTGCATCCTTACCTTTGTTTCTACTTACTCACTTGTGTTTGCATATCCTTTGAGCTTATCTGACTTTGGTGGGACTGTCAGTATTCCTGTTTTCCTTCCCTGACTCATTTTGTCTGAAAGGATTTGGTTGTTCCTAGATCCTCAGTTGATCTTTATCAGACTCTATTGATTTCTGGATTTTAATAAAATAAGTGATATCATGCCCCTAAATCAGTCCATTTTTTTCCCTCAAAAATTTCCATATCTTCTTTTCTTATTGTTCGGAGTTTAACATTGGTTGACTTTTCCAATACTGCAAAGCCATGGATTTCTGACATTTTTCGAAAATCTTGCTATCTTGCTTGCAAATGGACAAATTCTTTCTAAGCTCTTCTCTCTCTCATCAAAGAGAGGTGTTTTAAAAAGGCAACCACTAATAGCATTGTGTCATATCTCCTCCCCTCATTCTACAAGTTTATTTCCTGTATCATCTGCCTCCAAATGTGGTAGGTGGCGCATCACTTTTTGCCACTATGTGATGCTGATTGCCGTCTTTCAAGCAACAAGATAGTGTTCCTACTATTCACTCTTTGGTCTTCAATCAAATGCTCACAGTTCATTTTTTTTCTTCCTTTCTCTCTTTTCTTTTTGAGACATATTTTTTTTCTTTTACAATGAATGTCAGGAAGAGAATAGGAAGCGCATTGAGTCTGCATGTAAAAGAGCTATGAGGGCTTTGCATGTAAAAGAGCTATGAGGGCTTTTTTGGGGAAGAGACAGTAAAAGACCTATGGGTTGGAAACTGAGAAAAATTTAAGATGAAGAAAATAGGCTCTACAAGAAAGCTGAGCACCGAAGAATAGATGCTTTTGAACTGCGGCATTGGAGAAGACTCTTGAGAGTTCCTTGGACTGCAAGGAGATCCAACCAGTGAATCCTAAAGGAAATCAGTCTGGAAAATCATTGAGGACTGATGCTGAAGCTCCAATCCTTTGGCCACCTGATGTGAAGAAGTGGCTCATTTGGAAAGACTCTGGTGCTGGGAAAGATTGAAGGCAGGAGGAGAAGGGGATAACAGAATATGAGATCACCTGATGGATGGCATCACCGACTCAATGGACATGAGTTTGAGTAACTCTGGGAGCTGTTGATGGACAGGGAGGCCTGGCATGCTGCAGTCCATGGGGTCTCAAAGAGCCGGACATGACTGAGCAAGTGAACTGAACTGAACTGTAGGCTGGATAAATGAGTCCAATCCTATAGAGGAATGTTGGGGGTTAGGTATTTCTCTGATGTGTTTTGAGTGATAGATGTAAAGAACATTTTCCTTTATACTAAATGATTGACTGTCAAACTTTGTTATAGATGCAAAATTCCTCAGGTCTTCAACACTAGATCATGATTTCAAAAAAGTTTACATGTAAATTACATCAGTCTCTTTTTCTGCTTAAAAAGTCATTGTCATAATTAATGGATATAACAATACTGATAATTTTAATACAGAGATGGCTTATTTTGTTTTACCATAATCTCTGATTATATGTGTATAAGATTTACTATGCAGATTTTAAGGAACTATTTTCCCTTTTATTACAAAGTATCAACAGATTCCTATGTATTTTTAATGTCAAAGATAGTTTTGAAGTTTAACTGAGAAAACTCAATAAAGAAAATTTAGTTATTGTATTTTTTTCTTTCAACCCAAAGTCAGTACAAAGCCACAAAGATTATATTCTGTTTCTTTCATACCTATCATTCGATTCACAGTTACCTTAATTTTCTCTACTTTTCTCCAAAGCAAAAATACAAATGGATGGCTCAGAACAGGCAAGTAGGGAGCAGTTAAAAGTGACTATATGTTTTAAGTCTCTAATCCTTAGACTGAAAATGTATGAGTTATATGTCAATTAAATTGAAGGATATATGTTAAATATTTGTTTTTGAACTTTTATTTTACTGAATTTTTTCACCACATTTACCTTTGGATGTGTAAAGCACAAGGAATAATGGAAACTAAAATTTGGAGATTGAATTTAATAGATTATTCTCAATGTGTTATGTATTAAGTGCATGTATACTAAGTACAAGGGATAAGAAATGACACAGTAATCACAATATAGGGTTATCGTTACCATCTTTTAAAATTCCATATATATGCATTAGTATACTGTATTGGTCTTTATCTTTCTGGCTTACTTCACTCTGTATAATGGGCTCCAGTTTCATCCATCTCATTAGAACTGATTCAAATGAATTCTTTTTAATGGCTGAGTAATATTCCATAGTGTATATGTACCACAACTTCCTTATCCATTCATCTGCTGATGGGCATCTAGGTTGCTTCCATGTCCTGGCTATTATAAACAATGCTGCGATGAACATTGGGGTGCACGTGTCTCTTTCAGATCTGGTTTCCTCAGTGTGTATGCCCAGAAGTGGGATTGCTGGGTCATATGGCAGTTCTATTTCCAGTTTTTTAAGAAATCTCCACACTGTTCTCCATAGCGGCTGTACTAGTTTGCATTCCCACCAACAGTGTAAGAGGGTTCTCTTTTCTCCACACCCTCTCCAGCATTTATTGCTTGTAGACTTTTGGATAGCAGCCATTCTGACTGGCATGTAATGGCACCTCATTGAGGTTTTGATTTGCATTTTTCTGATAATGAGTGATGTTGAGCATCTTTTCATGTGTTTGTTAGCCATCTGTATGTCTTCTTTGGAGAAATGTCTGTTTAGATCTTTGGCCCATTTTTTGATTGGGTCATTTATTTTTCTGGAATTGAGCTTCAGGAGTTGCTTGTATATTTTTGAGATTAATCCTTTGTCTGTTTCTTCATTTGCTATTATTTTCTCCCATTCTGAAGGCTGTCTTTTAAGATTTCACACTAACTATACTGCTTCTGATACTAACTATATTTGGAATTCTAGCAAGTTGCTTAGCTATCCAGGCCTTAACTTTCATATCTTAATATGAAAATTGCTGATCTTACTAATTTCTGTTCTACTAAAAGGGTATTGCAAAATGAAATTTACATATAAAAATATTTTTGTTTTGCAGTTAATGAAGTCCAAAAAACATGAGCTCATTATTTTAATTATCTCCAAGTAAAAGGAACATTTGAACCTGAGTGATCATTTAAGCACATATTCTCTTGGATGAGCTGACATCTCCAAGTTTTCTATCCCAATTTTATTATTGGTAAATAAGGATAATAATATTATGTGTATAGTCATGAAGACAAAGTAATGAAATATAGACACATAGACTATAAGGCAAAAATTACTCACTTCTAAAAAACATATGTAATGAAAATACTATGGCTGTTCAATATTTACTTTTCCTAAAATAGGTAGAACTAGAATTATATGTTAAACAAAGAACTCACACTAGGAAAAAAAAAACAGAAACATCATCTGTAAGGTCATAATGTAGCTGATTTAAAAACCAAGGGGGAGTAGAAAATAATAATGACCCTAAAATGCTTACATTAGTTGGTGTTTTGAGGACAGGAGAGTACAATAATGGAAAGGGATGATAAAAAAGCTCTTCATAAAAATTTTTCTTTTTTTAATATTTCTACTAACACCAAGAAGGTATTTAAAAAGATTAAAAAACAATAAATTTCTGATAACTTTTATAATACAACAATGATTGGATATTTTAAGAATTCTAGACACCTTGACCAAATTTACAAACATACAACATAGATTCTTACAATACTTTTTTAATGTAGTATATAGAATACACAGAAGAACTATACAAAAGAGATCTTAATGACCCAGGTGACCATGATGTGTGATCACTCACCTAGAGTCAGACATCCTGGAGTCCAAAGTCAAGTGGGCCTTAGGAAACATCACTATGAACAAAGCTAGTGGAGGTGATGGAATTCCAGCTGAGCTATTTCAAAGCCTAAATGGTGATGCTGTCCAAGTGCTGCACTCAATATGCCAGCAAACTTGGAAAACTCAGCAGTGGCCACAGGATGGAGAAGGTCAGTTTTCATTCCAATCCCAAATAAAGGCAATGCCAGAGAATGTTCAAACTATAATACAATTGTGCTCATTTCACACCCGAGCAAAGTAATGCTGAAATTTCTGCAAGCCAGGCTTCAACAGAACGTGAACGGAGAACTTCCAGATGTTCAAGCTGGATTTAGAAAAGGCAGAAGAACAAGAGATCGAATTGCCAACATCCATTGGTTCATAGAAAAAGCAAGAAAATTCCAGAAAAAATAGCTATTTCTGTTTCATCGAAAATGCTAATGCCTTTTATTGTGTGTATCACAACAAAATTTGGAAAATTCTTCAAGTGATGGGAATATCAGATCACCTTACCTGCCTCTTGCAAAACCTGTATGCAGGTCAAGAAGCAACAGTTAGAACCAAACACTGAACAATGGACTGACTGGTTCCAAATTGGGAAAGGAGTATGTCACGGCTGTGTATTGTCATCCTGCTTATTTAACTTATATGCAGAGTACATCATGCAAAGTGCCAGGCTGTATGAAGCATAAGCCAGATTGCTGGGAGAAATATGAATAACCTCAAATATGCAGATGACAGCACATTTATGGCAGAAAGAAAAGAGGAACTAAAGAGCCCCTTAATCAAAATGAAAGAGGACAGCAGAAAAGCTGGCTTAAACCTCAACATTCAGAAAACTAAGATCATGGCATTCAGTCCCATCACTTCATGCCAAATAAAAGGGGAAGCAATGGAAACAGTGGGAGACTTTATTTTCTTGGGCTGCAAAACCACCGCAGATGGTGACTGTAGATTTGAAGTTAAAAGATGCTTTCCCTGTGGAAGAAAAGCTATGACAAACCTAGACAGCATATTAAAAAGCAGTAACCTTACTTTGCCAACAAAGGTTTATCTAGTCAAAGCTGTGATTTTTCCAGTAGTGTTGTATGGATATGAGAGTTGGGCCATAAAGAAGGCTGAGTGCTGTAGAGTGGATTCTTTTGAACTGGGGTGTTGGAGAAGACTCTTGAGAGTCCCTTGGACTACAAGGAGATCAAACCAGTCAATCCTAAAGGAAATCAGTCCTCAATATTCATAGAAGGACTGAAGCTGAAGCTCCAATACATTGGCCACCTGATGCGAAGAGCCGACTTATTAGAAAGGGCTCTGATGTTGGGAAAGGTTGAAGGCAGGAGGAGAAGGGGACAGCAGAGGATGAGATGGGTGGATGGCATCACAGACTCAATGGACATGAGTTTGAGCAAGCTCTGGCAGATGGTGAAGGACAGGGAAGCCTGGCATGCTGCAGGTCATAAGGTCACAAAGAGTCGGACATGACTGATGGACTGAACAACAACATATTGTTTCAGTAAAGTAGAGATAATTATTAAATTTTTTGATTGAAAGAATTTAAAAGTACAATTGTTCTAAATTTTATGATTTGGAAAGAAATATTGAAATGGAAACCTCATTCCGAATGTTCTATTTTTCACAAATATTGAGGTATTTTAAAGATTATGAATCTTTTTTAAGGCAAGCTAGGTTTTTTTTTTTTTCCTTCTTTGTTGGCCAGTATGAATTTTATAGTGAAACATGACCCCACTTAAACAAAGCTTATAAACTCTTTCCAATGCTCATTAAACTCTTAACAGCTCAAATCACCATTTCATGTATTTAGATGCTTTTTCTGTTTAATGCCTTTGCATTTATTGTTCTGCCCATATGTCCTTTCAGGGTAATAGATAATTCTCTCACAATCTGACTTTGGTTTTCATTATGGTGCCTGAGACAAATAAAGTGAGATACGACGAGATCTTCCTTTATTTGCCTCTCGACTTTGTATGCTGTGCTTCATTTGGTTTCAAGTCCTGAAAATTTCATTATATATTCAATTCAGAGAATAAGTCAGAAATCTCTACAAGTTAATTCAGTGGGAATTGCTGTAATCAAATTTTACCAGATTCTTTAGACAATTATGGTTTTATGGAACATTTCTTAGAAGAAAAAATTATTGATAGATTCTGGAGGACAACTTTAAAGTAGTGATTTTTTAATTAAAAAAATTTGTAAAGCTAAGTATGTAAAAATAAATCACAAGTATCTTCATGAAAATTCATTATCAGTGCTATTATTTTTATTTAATCCTTTGGTTTGTAAATCAGTGCTAACATATATCATGATGATTCTTAATTTTAAAAATACTTATTGCACCAAACCAAAACATTCCAAATAATGTAAAAATTATATAGTTTAAATTTTGAAAACCAAAATGGCAGAGAGATTTTAAATTGTCTCATCTTTCTACTCCATTTAAATGTATCTCCAATAAAGCAAGATGATATCATCTTTACTGCCAATTAAAAGTTTAATATTTCTCCTTACTTTATTTTATCTTGAATGAATGTTCTTTCAAGTGTTTCATATGTTTTTAACTAAATGGACTTATTAAATAGTTAAATATGTTAATTAATAAAAAGTAGCCACTTTTGAACTCTAAGATTATAAAAAGAATGTTTAATAAGGTATATCACACAGTATTATCAATTTATGAAAGACAATGAAATGGCAATAAGTAAGAAATTATTTATATTATGGCAATAATTGATTTGAAGTGAAGAGAAGGCCAAAAGGTATAAAATGGCTATTCAACGTTGGAGTTAAATCGTGGTCCATTTCATTTTATGCTTTGGAATTCCTAGTGTAATCTTCTTGAAAGTCTTCCTGAAATAGTTGAAGTAATGACAATCTCATGCTTCTTGGTTTATCTATAAATCCTTCTCTCAAGCTTTGAATATTGATTGTAATCCCATTTGGTAATCAAATTTTTTTCAACAAAAATGCTAGACTGCTCAATTATCAGTTGTTAAATATCTAAAGAATATCCTTTGTCTGGCCAGCTGCTAAAATGTCCAGTTGCTGGGTTTATTTAATCTCAAATGCATAGGCCGACTTCCAGTAGCATCCATCTCAGCACCCTTCATCCGGACTTGTTATCATCCTTTCTGTGGCCAGCTGTTGGATTTGTAGTTAAATTGTTGCCAAACCAAAGGTCACAAAAAACAATGCCTTGTCTTTGGGTTTTTTTTTTTTTTTGTAACTTTTATCTTGCCCAAGCTTCATCATCAATGTCATACTGCTGTGAGCTAGAGCCAGCATCCCACAGATCTCCAGAAACCTGTTAGGACATATTTTGTATTCATGATAGATGGCAAATAATTGAAGCAATCCACCTGCTCTGGGGCTTGTCTGTCAATTTTGATAAGGTTGTGGCATGAGTGACACTTATTTGTTGTTGTAAATTTAGAACTGTTTTTTCAGACAAATGAAAAATCTATGTTTTATGATAAATCGCTATAGGTCCTTCAGCTCCTGAAAAATGCAACTAAAAGTTACAGTTTTTGGTATTCATAACTGCATTGCTATTTTACCTATGATCTCATTTTAAAAATGAAAATAAATTGAATTCTGCCTGTAAAATAAGTAATGACTAAGTGTATAAAATAGTCATTACAGTGTATAAAGGAATAAATTATCTATATCCCTGACATTAAAATAATCACTTTTGATATTAGATTTTAATTCTAGTCTTCTGAAAATTGTATATAAATGTGTATGGACGCCTAGAGGAGTAGGAAATGGCAACCTAGGCCAATATTCTTGCCTGTAAAATTCCATGGACAGAAGAACATGTCAGCCTACAGTATGGGGTTGCAAAGAGTCAGACATGACTGAACATGCACACATACATTCCTGCTTATATGAATTAAAATCATTAGGTTGTCTGTTACCTCAAACACAAATTTGGAATGCTATTATTCTGATGAATCAATATGACTTTAAAAGTACTACATAATAATTGAGAAATTAGCAAAAAAAAAATTGAAAAGAAAGAAAATTAATTATTAATGTTTTGTGACAAAATGCTCCATACTTTTCTACTCAAGCTTATTTTTGCATATATTCATAGTAGTCTAAAATTTTGGATAACTATTTATTTTCTTTAATACATGCTTACAACAAGCAGTATACATATGTATATAAAAGAAAAGTTAATCATTTTCTTTTTCTTCATTCAATGTAGTGTTTCACAAAATAAATGAGCAATATTTACTGTTACCTTTCCAAACATATTTCTATGTTTTTACAAATCAATATAAAAAGATAGATAAATATTCAGTTCAGTTCATTTCTGTCACTTAGTCATTGTCAATTCTTTGTGATCCCATTGACTGAAGCATGCCAGCTTCCCTGTCCATCACCAACTCAGGAGTTTTTTATTAAATATCATACTGTATCCATTATTCTATAGCTTGCTGTTTTCATTTAACAAATGTACACACCATTTTCCTCAGTGATTTTCTCTTGTATAGAGTTAATAACAGTTTCCCGCATTAGTATATACATTTTAAAACTTAATTCCAAAGGAAGATAAAATTCCACCATCTTTCTGAACAATCTTTCTTTGATTGCTAAATTTGTTCAAATTTATAACTTATAAACACAGCTGCAATTAGCAACATGATTTACGTGTGTTTTAATTGGGTTTTTATTATTTATTAGGATAGGCTTCTAGAACTGAAATTAATTAAGTTATTTTAATATAAAGTTAAAATATATATCTTGATTCATTTTTTCTCTTGCTTACCAGGAAGAAAAGTTGTCTTCCAACAGTTTCAAATAGAATAATCTATTCATATGTTTATTTACAATCCTTGGGGCACATTTGACTTTGTCTAAAAAAATCATGATGCATTTGGTCCGTAAGACTTTTGGTCCACATCAAAAGAACCTTGGTATTTTGTTCTGGACAAAACCTTTTGGTACTGATTTGAAAGCACTCGTTTCCATCAAGCTGTCTTCTGCTAATTTCTCTGGCATGGTGTTTATTACCTCTGGAATTTCTCCACTATCTGTGTCTTGAAACACTTCAGCCCTCACATTTTAAAATTTGTATTTTATATTGGAGTAGAGATGATTATCAATACTGTGTTAGTTCCAGGTGTCCAGCAAAGTGACTCAGGTATACACGTGCATGCATCTATTCTTTTTCAAGTTATTTTCCCGTTTTGGTTCTTACAGACTATTGAGTAGAGTTCCCTGTGCTATGCAGTAGGTCCTTGTGGCTTATCTGTTTTAAATATAGCAGTGATTGCATGTCAACCCCAACTCCAAATCTATCTCTTTCTTTTTGCTGTAGTCAAAACTGCATGATTTTCTTGATTGGATCTGCTGTACGTGCTGTGAAGTGATGCACATCTGGACAGAGTTTTCTCCAGCAGGAACTTACTATTTCAGGTTTGATGGTTTTCATGGCTTATTCTGAAGCATCAATGCTATCTTCAGTGTTGTAATCCTTCTTGATTTCTATGACGCCCTATTGGAGCTCTCTTCTATAGCATTGACAAATCTTTCCATAGAGTTAACATGTGAAATGGGCCTTAAATTTCCTGTGACCCCCTTGTTCTAGAGGCTAAATTAGAGACACTGTGTTTAAAGGCAGATAGACAGACCACTCTTCAATCCTTTTGATGTTGAATTCATTGGGCTCTGGGTGGGCCAGGAACATTGTCCAATATCAAAGATCTTTTAAAAGACAGTCCCTTACTGGAAAGGTACTTAAGGGACAAAGCATCAGTGGAACCAATTGAGGAAAACTTTTCTCAATGTCCAAGTCTTCTTGTTGCACAAGCAGAAGACAGTCAGCTGGTGTTTATCTTTTCTATTCAAGGCTTGGAGGTTAACAGCTTTATAGATAAGAACAATCTTTATCATAAACCTCACTACATTTGCACAAAACAGTAGAGTTAGTCTATTCTTTTGTGCTTTAAATCCTGGCACTTGCTTCTCTCCCTTACTTGTTAGTATGACTTTTTTTTATCCAGAATAGGACACTTTCATCTGTATTAAATAACAATTCAGGCAGATAGCCTTTCTTTGCAATGATTTTCTTAAAGGCATCTGGGAACTTGGCTGCCTCTTCATCAGCAGAAGCTGCTTCTCCTGTTATCTTGACATTTTTAAAGACAAATCCCTTTCTAAAATTATTGAACCATCCTTTGCTGACATTAAATTCTCCAGCTTTAGATTCTTCACTCTCCTTGTTTTAAGTTGTCATATAATGGCTTCAATTTTCATTAGAATCACATGAAAAGTCTATGGGTGGTAGGCTTTTCTTATAGCAATTCTACACACACATAAAGGACAAAAATCTTGTCATTGTGTTTTCAATATGAGATAAAAAGATATTTTGCCAAAAGAGCAAGGTTCTAGCTTCTGCAGGCAGCAATGATTTCATGAATTTTCTTTTCTTTCTCTTTCTCTATCTCTTTTTTTAAAAGTGGTATTTAGATTCGTTTATCATGAAATGGCAGACAACCACAACTGCAGACCTCAATCTAAAGTACTTATCAAGCAATTCAACTTTTCTTGCAATATTCTGACTTTTCTCTGCTTCTTAGGAGCATTCTCAGCATCTCTAGTGGCATGTTGTAGGGGTCCTATGATGTTAATTTAGGGTTTAAAGTATTACAGTAAACATGATGGTAATTAGCACCACTAAATGTTTGAAGCAGATACTCACAACACTTGAACTCACTGCAATAGAAACAGAAGATGGATGCAAAATTATTACAGAAGTACAATATATAGTATAGTTAATTTTATGCATTATAACTTGCCTCCTTTTTTAAGTTTCTCGCGACTGAAAATGTTTCCATATATGGTCTGCAAGTGTTTGTGTGCATAACTTTAATAAATGTTAACTTTGTGTAATAGATTTATGTACATTTAATGGTAGTAAGTGATAAAATAGACTAGTATCTATGTATATTTAATATATTTATGATATACCTGACTTTTTCTTATTTTTTAAGTATTTCTAGGTTATGCAGTTCATCTGAAAATTGCCACAGATCTCCAAATATTTTTCCCATGTATTTATTAAATAAAATCTCCATTTAAGTGGATGTTAACTGATGTTATCAAGTCAAGCATTGACTGTATACTTTAAAATCACTTCTATAATCAATTAGAGAACAGTAACCAGTAAAACAATTAATATAATAAATAAAGGGCATTAGGGAAATTCATTGATGTTTTAATATTTAAATACGCGTGCTTCTTTATGAGCAGAATTTAATTGCAGTTAAACATTTAAATATAAATAGGTCAAAATCTGAAAAAATTAAAAGTAATTAATTTTATGATTTTTTTGCAGAAAAGTGTGTTTTCTTAAGCAAGATATACAAATAGTAAAGGGAAGTAGTGATATGTGCAACTACAGAAATATTAAAAATTTAGATATAATGAAAAATTTCACTAAAAATAAAAAGTATTAAAATGAGTTATTGAAAATGTTATGGAAAAAGCATATTCATTGCTATGAGAGTACAAATTATTATAACTGGTTTGGAGTAGAATATGATAGTGTCTAGTACAAATTACAAGGCATATACTCTAAGACCTAATTAAGATTTCTACTAATTCCAAGAATTCCACTTTAAATATCTGTTTTAGAAAACCACCCACATGTGTACCTGTAGAGTTATAGAACGTTAGACTAGCATTTTGTATAAACACATGATAGGAATATGTATGATGAAAAGCATGAATCATGAGTTGAGATAGTAAAGAAATTTTGTTTTCATCTCTCAGTGCTCCTTTATCTTTATTCAATGAAGTTAGTTATTTTACTTTGAATATTTTTACAGGATTTATAATTATTTTCTGAATATTCTGAGTCATAAAATATAATCTTAATTTAAAAAATAAACAGCAAAAATAGAAAGCTCAGTCTTGTAAAATGATAATTAAAAAAAACAAAGAACCCTGGTTGCGTTAATTTCCAAATTTGAATTCTACTCTGTAGTGAGTGAGGAGTCTCTACCCTGAGGACAAAAATCTTGTCAGATTATTACTTCTTTCCTCTCCTCTATATTAACATTTTGTAGAAAATGGCAACCTGCTTAGGTATATTTGCCTGAAAAATTCCATGGACAGAAGAGCCTGGTGGGCTACAGTCCACTGGGATGCAAAGAGTAGGACAGGACTGAGCAACTGAACATACACACAGCATTTTATCGTGCTGACTTGGAAGGTGTTAAAAGCAGGCCCCTGTCCTGGAGTGATATTGCGTTTATCAGACCAGCTCTCCAACTGTTGTGTTCTTCCTGTGGATCATGCTCTTTTTCTCTCTGCCTCAAACAAGTAATCGGTTGGCCTCCCCAGTTTCAGTCTGCTGAAGTCTATTTTCTTTGCCAGGTGCATCATGGAAAGGCCTAACATGACACCATCCTGTGCACTCTCAGCCTCCAACTGGTCTATGGAAAACACTAATATATTCATCCTTTATCCCAGATAAACTTTAGTTCAAGCAGATCCCACTGAGGCAGAAAGATCTACTTTGACTTATCAGTTAGCAGCTAGAGAGCCCATCTCTAGACCTGTAGAGCTGTCAAGCAGAAATTTGACATCTGTCCATTGTATCCTAGAGGAAATGCATCTGAACCTTCCCACATGGGCCCTTTGAATCCCTGTCATTTTCCTAGAGGTGATCATCAGACACATCCTATGAACTCAAAGAAAACCAACAGCTATCTCCAGCAATCCTCCTCTATAACTTACCCCCTATTAATCTCCAAATGATGTGTTTATTCTTAGTATGGGGTTATAACATATAAGAGCCGTTAGAAATAAAATGTAGTTTATTCTTCCATTACATGTGTGTCAGAAGTAAATTAAATTGCTTAATTTAAAACAATTGATAAAGATAGGTGCCAAAACCTAATTGTTTATGAAAACAATATCCCAAAATATTTTTGCAATGATATAATTTATAATTAAAATAAAAATAACAATAAATCTTCTCTAGGGATAGACATAACTATATGAATTTATAAAATGAACTAGAGAAAAATGAAGTGATAGCTACATTTTAGTAACTATCACAGGGGAATGGAAGAAAGTAAGGTGGTAATCAAGTGTATGCATATATATTTTTCTCATTTTTCTATTTTTCTTCAATTATAAAGTTAAAATTTTGTTACATATGTTAAGATTTTGTATAAAATATGTTTGCAAAATTATACTTTTCTGTATTTATATTTGTTTTATTGTTTTCTTTAAAGATATTTTTAAGAAAAAAAACCTGTAGAGTTGGTGAAGAGAAATTAAACTGAAGAATGAGCCCTGAAAACAAGGAAGAGGATAAGATCCATACCAAAATTGAGGGAGTCATTTTTTCCTTTGTCATGAGGAGGGACAACTTCATCTTTATGTGTGTCTAACCTAGGAGAGATGGATGGAAATATTATCTGTTGTAGGTATGCAATTAAGAAGAATGCTGATTCAGTGATACCTTTTTCTCCTCTTCATGCATTTCTTTGGCAATTCTCAGTGCAATTTATCTGTTTCAGGTCACCAGGGAAGAGCAATTTAAGTAGTAGCAGAGAATATCTCTGTGAAAAACAATGGGCATACTCTGCTGGTGAACTAAAAGTAAGTGGATGACTTCCAAATACTTGATGATATTACTCATGTCTGGAATTGAAGAAATGCAATAAACTAGTGAATATTTGAAGAGAAAAGTAGACTCACAGATAAAGAGAACATATTAGTGGTTACCAGCGGGGGAAGGGAAGTGTGGGGTATGAGTAAGCTAGGGGTAGGGGACTAAGAGGCATAAATTAGTTTGTATTAAATTAAAAGGATATATTGTACAACACAGGGAATATAGCCAATATTTTATAATAACTATAAGTGATGTATAACTGTTAAAAATTGTGAATCACTATGGTAAACTTATAACTTACATAGTACTGTATATCAACTACTTTAATTTTAAAAAAGACACTCCCCCAAAAAAGTGAATGTCTTTTAGGGAAGTTTCATTACCCAGAACTTAAAATTCACCTTTCTTGACACTTTGGAGAAGAAAGGGCAATTATCATACTCTGTGGTCAGTGTTTTGCCAGGTTAATGGGAGAAACATTGATTGCCACAGTCTTGATAATGTGTGAGCTCAAATACTATGCAATAACATTTGCTCATTCATTTTGTTTATCTTGCACAAAAATCTGTGTGTTCCTGTCACCAAATTTCATGTTTTGTTTTTCCCTAAATTTTATAGCAGTGTCTTAAGTTTTATCCCAAAATCTGAGGAACCTTTTCCTTGTTCATTTCAGACAGTCAGAGAAACTGGTATGGAGAAATGTTTATATGCAAGCACTTTAATGTAAATTATTTACTACTCATCATACATTAACACACTGTTTCATACAATTTTTACTTGAAATCTCATTGTATCCACATTATACTTTTTTTGTTTTTTACTATTTCTTAGTGTATTTTGAAAATTTAATCTCTCTGTGGATTTAAGAAATCAATATTACCAGTCCATTTAAATTAGCTTATTCTTTATTTATTCTTAAAGATCTCAAGTTTTATATATTTCTTAGGCATGTGGATGATTACATGAGAACTTTTTTAGTATTATAAAAACCCTGATGGTTTTCCTTTTCCATAAGCATTCTGAAGGCAATAAAATTTGAATTAGATATTGAATGTGAGGAGCTGACTTCATTAGTAGACCTTAGATAATCAACCTGTCTAGTTTTATTTCCTCTGATCATAAAGTTAAAAAAATATGAATAAACTCAAAGAAATGTGGTAAATATTGATAGAACAGTGTTCAAAAGAATGTGAGATTTTTTTTTGTGTGTGTAAGCAGAAAATATTCTTATTCCTGAAAGGAGATGTAATTTATCAAACATAATTTGAATATTTCTTGATGGGACATATAAGGGAAATTATAATATTTGCTTTGTTATGACTGAGCAATTCAGTTGCCAAGTCATGTCAGACTACATGTGACCCCATGAACTGCAGCCCACCAAGCTTCCCTGTCCTTCACTATCTCCCTGAGTTTGCTCAAACCGATGTCCACTGAGTCAGTGATGCCATCCAACCATCTTATCCTTCGTCGGCCTCTTCTCTTGCCCTCAATTTTTCCTAGCATCAGGGTCTTTTCTGGTGAATTGGCTCTTCACATCTGGTGGCCAAGGATTGGAGCTTCAGCTTCATTATCAGTCCTTGCAATGACTATGCAGGGTTGATATCCTTTAGGATTGACTGGCTTGATCTCCTTGCTGTCTAAGGAACTCTCAAGAGTCTTCTCCAGCACCACTGTTGGAAAGCATCAATTCTTTGGCACTCAGCCTTCTTTATGGTCCAACTCTTATATCCAGATGTGTGACTAATGGAAAAACCACAGCTTTGACTATATGAACCTTAGTCAACAAAGTGATGTCTCTGCTTTTTAATACCCTGTCTAGCTTTGTCATAGCTTTTCTTTCAAGGAGCAAGTGTCTTTTAATTTTATGGCTACAGTCACTGGCTGCAGTGATTTTGCAGACCAAGAAAATAAAATCTGTCACTGTTTCCACTTTCTCCCTTTCTATTTGCCATTGTCTGTTGGAACTGGATGCCATTATCTTAGTTTTTGGAATGCTGAATTTTAAACCAGAATTTTTTGCTTTACTCTTTTACCCTCATCAAGAGACTCTTGAGTTCCTCTTCACTGTCTGTCATTTAAATGGTATCATATGCATATCTGAGGGTGTTGATATTTCTCCAAGCAATCTTGATACCAGCTTATGATTCATCCAGCCAGGTATTCCTCATGATGTACTCTGTATATAAGTTAAATAAGCAGGTGACAATATACAGCACTGACATACTCTTTTCCCAATTTTGTTTGTTTGTTTGTTTTTCTTTTCCCAATTTTGAAACAGTCCATAGCTCCATGTCCGCTACTAAATGTTGCTTCTTGTCCTGCATACAGGTTTTTCAAGAGAGAGGTAAGGTGGTCGGCTAGGCCTATATCTCTCAAGAACTTTCCACACTTTGTTGTGATCCACACAGTCAAAGGCTTTAGTATAGTCAATGAAGCAGAAGTAGATGTTTTTTTGGAATTCCCTTGCTTTTTCTATCATCCAGCAGATGTTGGTAATTTAATCTCTGGTTCCTCTGTCTTTTCTAAATCCAGCTTGTAGATCTGGAAGTTCTTGGTTCATGCACTGCTGAAGTATAGTTTGAAGGATTTTGAACATAATTTTGCTAACGTATGAAATTAGCACAGTTGTATTATAGTTTGAACATTCTTTGGCATTGTCTTTTCTTTAAGATTGGAAAGAAAACTGACCTTTACCAGTCCTGTGTCCACTGATGAGTTTTCCAATTTGCTGGCATATTGAGCGCAGAACTTTAACTACTCATCTTTTAGGATTTGAAATAGTTTAGCTAGAATCCTATCACATCTACTAGCTTTGTTCCTAGTAGTGCTTTCTAAGACCCACTTGACTTCATACTTCAGGATGTATCGCTATAGGTGAGTGATCACATTATCATGGTTATCCAAGTCATTAAAAACTTTTTTGTACAGTTCTTCTGTGTATTCTTGCCACCTATTCTTAATCTCCTCTGTTTCTATTAGGTCTTTGCCATTACTGTCCTTTACTGTACCCATCTTTCTATGAAATGTTCCCTTGGAATCTCTAATTTCTTGAAGAGATCTCTACTCTTTCCCATTCTATTGTTTTTCTCTGTTTCTTTGTCCCTTTCACGTAAAAACTCTTTCTTATTTCTTCTTGCTTTTCTCTGAAACTCTGCATTCAGTTGCATATATCGTTCCCTTTCTCCTTTGCCTTTCACTTCTCCTTTTTTCCCAGATATTTGTAAGGCCTCCTCAGACAGTCACTTTGCCTTCCTGCATTTCTTTTTCTTGGGAATGTTTCTGGTCACCTCCTCCTGTACAGTATTACAAACCTCCATGCATAGTTCTGCAGGCATTCTATCTACCAGATCTAAGCCCTTGAATCTATTCATTATCTCCACTGTAAAATCATAAGGGATTTGATTTAGATCATACTTGAATGGTTTAGTGGTTTTCCCTGCTTTCTCCAGTTTGAGCATGAATTTTGCAATAAGGACCTGATGGTCTGAGCCAAAGTCAGCTCTTGATCTTGTTTTCATTGACTGTAAGGAGCTTCTCCATAAATGGCTGCAAAGAATATAATCAATCTGATTTTTGGTATTGACCATCTGGTGATGTCCATGTGTAGAGTCATCTCTTCTGTTGTTGGAAGAGGGTTTTTGCTATGAACAGTGTGTTCTCTTGGCCAAACTCTATTAGCTTTTGTCCTGCTTCCTGTTGTACTCCAAGGCCAAACTTGCCTGTTACTCCAGGTATCTCTTGACTTCCTACTTTTGCATTCCTGTCCCCTATGATGAAAAAGGCATTCCTTTTTGGTGTTAGTTCTAGAAGGTCTTGTAAGTCTTCATAAAACCTTTCAACTTTAGCTTTTTCAGCATTAGTGGTTGTGGTATAGACTTGGATTACTGTGATATTGAATGGCTTGCCTTGGAAATGAACCAAATCATTCTGTCATTTTGAGATTGCACCCAAGTACTGCATTTTGGACTCTTCTGTTGCCTATGAGGGCTACTTCATTTCTTCTAAGGGATTCTTGCCCACAGAAGTGGATATAATGGTCATCTGTATTAAATTTGTCCATTCCAGTCCATTTTAGCTCACTGATTCCTAAAATGTATAGGTTCACCCTTGCCATCTCCTGTTTGACTACATCCAATTTACCCTGATTAATGGACCTAACACTCTGGGGTCCTATGCAACATTGTTCTTTACAGCACTGGAATTTATTTCACCACAAGACATATCCAAAACTGGGTGTCCTTTCTGCTTTGGCTCAACCACTTCATTCTTCATTCAACTATTTCTGTGCTCTTCCTCAGTAGCATATTGGATACCTACAGACCTGGGAGGCTCATCTTTCAGTGTCGGATCTTTTTGCCTTTTCATACTGTTTAAACTTTCATGAGGTCTCAAGGCAAGAATGCTGAAGTGGTCTGCCATTCCCTTCTCCAGTTGGCCACATTATTTCAGGCCCTTACTAGCAGGGACATGCCTTTCAGCAGCTTCGTGTAGCCAGAGAACATCCTGGCACCCTGGTTTTCCTGTGATGGTCCCCTTGAGTGTGTAAACCTTCACTGGCTGCTGGGTGTTGGTCAATGTGCCATCCAGGGGCCTGGGCAAAGGCCCTGCTGGAATTGTTGGCTGGAGCCGATTGATGTCAGAAGATGCCTGGTAGTGAAGGACTCCGTGGCCTCTCTGCTGCCTCTGGCCACCCTGGGGCCAACCCACTGCCCAGGAGCCACTCCCCAGCCTCACCATTGCTGCTAGCTGTAAAACAATTTAAATATAAAAATATTTAAGTACTGAGTAATTTTTTAGCTTACATTTTATTTCATGGCTTTACTATGTCATTTCGTTACTGAATGGATTGTTCGCTGAAGAAACATTTTTAAAAATTTAGAAAAAAAAAACACCTTAAAAATAGAACCTTAGGGTGCCCTGCCCAGCTATAACCACTAATTCATCGTGTTTATTTTTAAGCACTTACCTGATTTTTCCAAATTGAGTGCCTTTAAATGTACCTCTTGAAAATAATTTTATTGCATTTATAAAAAAATTAATAAAATGTATTGATGACACTAATTTCAGGTTAAAATCTACAACCAGCTCTAAGGCAAAATCGAGAGAGTATGGTGGGTGATAGTGGAGGAAAGGAGGGAGAGAGACAGAGAGAATAAAAGATCAAGAGAAAAAGGGAAAGGGGAGAAGGGAGGCAGCCGGGAAGAAAGGCAGGAAGAAGGAAAGAGAAAGACAGAAACTTTTTAACACAGCCAGGAACTGACAACGCTATTTAGGAAAGGTATGTTCTATAGCATCCCTGATTCAGTATGCAGCATTTGAAATTAGACAGTATCCTAAAGCCATTGAAAGCCTTAGTGATTCTTGAGTTTGTAATAAAGAATACTAAACATTATCTGAGCCCACCCCTCAAAGCAAGTTTCAGTGCTCTGAAGTCATTTGGTGTATTTTTATTGATTTATAGACCCTGGAAATAATGACAGGAAGAAAGAGATTCTGCAGAGATTTGAATACATTTATCGTGGCTCTTGACAGTCATCTGATAACTTGACTATCAAGTGGGGCTTGGGGGCCTGTTAGTGGCAAAACTGTGGAAAAAAGCAAAGTCTCTTTATTTTAAACGACCGGAAACTTTAATAGTGTCGGGCTGCTGATGCGTCAACTTGTCTGTACCACAAATTTTTACTCTATTAAACAAGAAGAAGATAGTGTGAATTCATGTAAGATCAAAATAATAAATCCAAGTGATTCTTTTTTCAGTGGCTCTGGGGAGTTATTTTGCACAGAAGAGAATTCCTAAGAAGCTGCAATCCAGGGAGACTTTTAATGAAAAACTGAGCTTTACAGCCAGTTCAAATTGAATATTAAGTTAATTTTGTCTTAAAATAACAAGGACAAATGCTCCATGTGAGCACTGTAATGATATAAATAGTAATTGTAGCAGATCTGATGTTTACAGGGTCATTGTAAATATACTATACAACATGTTTTATGTATATTTTCTCACATTTTCCACACAACTCTACGAGGTAGGTTCAGTCATTATCTTCCTCCATAGATTATAAAACTCAGCCATAAAAAGATTAAGAACACATTAGATTGTATAAGCAGATCTAATAACCAGCAGATCTGGGATCTGAACCCAGAGAATTTAACTATATAGCCTATTTGAAACAGTTTCTCCAAATTCTGGTTAATTTAAATTAAATGAGGCACAGATTAATGCAGAGACATTACATTGGACATTATCAAGAGGAAGGATTACATTTTGGAAGCATTCTTTGTTTCCATTTCCTGGATCCTAACGTTCCCTCTTCTTCTTATCATGTATAACTTTTACTTTCAAGCCAGTAGTGGTTAACTGTTACTCTGCTACTTCTCAAACCAGTCCTGAACCAAGAAATATTTTACTTTGTCATCTTTAGGTTGTTAACAAAAATTTTAGAAACAAATACCTGATTGAAATAAAAAGGTGTCTGTTTGGAGTTTGTTAGGGCTAAATCCTGGGAGACACGTATTCAAGATGCTCTTGATTTATGTTCCACTGGACTACAAAATGAGGGAGACTTATAAAGGCAAAAAGCTGCAAGGTTATATTTATTTACATGAGTTGCTTATCAAGAATTAAAACTGGAGCTGGCAAGAAGTAATGATGCTTTTTAAGTAAGGGCTGATTTGGATTCAAAATCGTTGCATAGTACAAGGAGACACCTTGAGACCATAAGCTTGTAGGTGGCAGGCCTACACTTCAAATTCTCAGTGAGGCAGAGACATGCCTGACTCTTTTTGACCCCATGGACTGTAGCCTGCCAAGCTCCTCTGTCCGTGGGATTTCCCAGGCAAGAATACTGAGTGGGTTGTCGTTTCCTCCTCCAGGAGATCTTTCCCACCCGGGTGTTGAACCCACATCTCCCATTTTAGCGGGTGGATTCTTTACCACTGAGCCACCTGGGAAGCCCCTGAAATATGATTACTCCATTATAATTTTAAATTTTCATCAAAATTAACTGGCTGACTAAAGCAATGGAATAGAAAATATTTGTATTATGTGATACAATATTCAATACAAATAGAATTTGTAATAATCACAAAGAGATTAGTGTCTTTGAAATATTAGGCTCAGCGGACAGGCATGATGGCACATATTATATATCTTCTTCATGGCATTGCAGGCAATTCAACAAGTAACACTGTGTTCCTGATTAAAACTGAGATCCAATGGAAAGATAGAAAGGGAAGACAAAGGGACAGAGATGGGAATGAGTCCTATTGTTGTTGTTGATTTGTTCAGTAGTGTCTGGCTCTTTTGTGACCGCATGGACTGAAGGCCACCAGGCTCCTCTGATCGTGGGATTTTCCAGGCAAGGTTCCTGGAGTGGGTTTTCAGTTCCTCTTCAAGGGGATCTTCCCGACCAAGGGCTTGAATCTGCATCTCCATGTCTCCTGCATTGCAGGTGGATTCTTTACCACTGAGCCATCGGGGAAGCCCATGAGTCCTATTACTGATTGGTTAAACAATTTGCTTAGACTTCTAGTGACTACAGTGACTTGTTAATACTCCATCCATAGATAAGGGTCCTTTCTTTGCACAGACATTGGCAGAATTATAGGCCTACCGGCCTTGTGCCCAGTACAGGGCATGCATGCTCCCTGGCACTCGCTTCATGGCTGTGGTGACGTGGGACTCAGATTGGAAGGTAGGAAATACCAAATAGGAAGAAGGAGGCAAGGGCCCGAGGGACACCTTCCCAGAGTGTTCTTTAGAAGAAGACTATGATATACTGTTTCCCTGGAGGAATATGGAGTGTGTGTGTGTGTGTATGTGTGTGATTCAGCAGAAGGTTCCAGTGGAGTAGGACAAAAGTCTAGTACTGACATTCTCATCTGAAACAACAAGAATTAGGAAATTATATCCCCCATATCATTATTTGTTTCTTAGTGTGGACAGTAGTTTAATATAATCATGCAAAATATTCTCATTTTATAATATTTAAAATGTAAGAATAAATTTGAAAACAAAGCATGTCTATGATGTTTTATTTTACTCCTATAATATCTCTATATTTTTATTTTATTATTTTAACAGAAAAATATTTTCCTTCATATCATCTTAATTTTTTCTCATTTTAAAAAATCAAATTATGTGTGCCCTATTATTCAGATTATCTTGTCTCTCTCAATCTCTCATACATATACAAACACACATCATGACAATCTTTTCATGATATTATATCATCCTCTCCAGCGCTTCTTCACTGCTGCATTCACAAACAATTACACACGTTTTACTTAAACCCCTTTTACAAGGACATTTGATTTCTTTCTTTTTTTTAAATTTCCATCCTCACTTGTTGGAACTATCCATCTTATTTAACTTTAAGTGTACTGTTGATTAAGTAGCTTTCCATAAGTTATTGGATTTCCTTTTTAGGCAATACCTGTTCAAATTTCTCATTTGCCAGGTTGGGGGGTGGGGCAGTTTCTGCTGTTTTTATGGAATTCTATTTCTTTATATAATTCCAATCTGAATGTTTTGTCCTACTTTCTGTGAATCTAAAGCTGCCATTCTTTATCTTATGCCATTTATTAATAGACAACTTGAAAGAATTTTAATGTAGTCCAGTTGAGCAATCTTTAATCCCTTAATGATTGTTTTTAGGCAATGATTATTTATTTCCATGTTATTAAGGTATCTCTTATGTTTTCTTCCAGAAGTTTTACTGTTTTGCTACTTCTGAAAGTTGCCTAGAATTATTTTCTGTATAGACTCTGTTATAAGAATTAAGTTTATTTATCATTATTATGACTATTTGTCCATATGTATATTCAATTGATCTAACACCAATTAATAAAAAGACAACACTTTCTCACTGTCTTAAGGCACCTTGGTCACAAACCAGTGCTAAATGCTATTTCTGAATTCTACAGCTGATCTTTTTCTGCCCTTTCCCTCCCAGTTAGCAGAGTTTTAGTATGAATCTTGATGTTAGATGATGAATTTCTTTCCACATTGCTCCAATTCTTCCAGTATATATGAGGTATAATTGACCCTTTGCACTGCTAATAAATTTTGGAATTTTTATTTCATCTGCCACCACAAAACATTTGAGATTTTTAATGGAATTTAATTAAATATTTTGGGAGTACTAATATCATTAAAGCATTAAGATAACTATTTCATAATATAATATATTGCTGCATTTTTCTTTCTTTATTAATGTTTTTGGCAATGTTTTAAATTTTATTTGATGCTTTTTTGTACATTGTTTATTAGTTGTTTTCTCTTCATTTTTTATTTTTTTAAAAAAATTTTTGAGTACATCTGACTTACAATGTTGTATTATTTTCAGGTGTGCAATAGTGTGAATCAGTTTTACATATACATATATCCACTCTTTTTTAGATTCTTTTCTCATTGCAGTTTTGAGTAGGGTTTCCTATGCTATACAGTAGGTCATTATTAGTTACCTATTTTATATGTAGTTGTGTATATATATGTCAATCCCAGTGTCCCAATTTATCTCTCCCCTCTTTCTCTTGATTTTATATTTTCAAATTTTATGCTATTAAAAATTTCCTTTCTGTTTAGTTTCTAACTGCCTACTGCCTGTTTATAGAAATATAGTTTTTTTTTGTATATTGACCCTGTGTTCATCAATCCTTGCTGACATACTTATTTAATATCTTTGATAGGTTTGTATGTTTAATTTTTCACAAATAAAAAAAATAGTAATAGTTTTATTTTTTCATTTTCAACCACTCATTGTATTATTTTATTGTAGTTTTTCACTAGCTATACCTTCTAATACATACAAATGATGATAATGAGCATTCTTAAATCAATTCCAATCTAGAAAAAAATATTTTAACATTTACTATTAAATGTGATGGCAGTTGTGTAATACCATCTATTTATCTACCCACACACTTTCAGTTTGATAAATGAATGCTCTTTCTTCCTAGTCTGCTAAATTTATCACAACAAACTTTAAAATAATCTTGATGTAATCATGTAAATTGTTTTCTTTATTCTGTTAATGTAGAAAGTTCATTGATTGATTTAAAAATGTTAAATGAAAGTCATAATTCTGGAAAAAACAACTCTGATTATATTGCCTTGTCTTATTTATATACCATAATCAGCTTGCTAATATGTTTGACTCTATGTTTTGAATATGGATTGTTCAAATTGTTGATATTCTTACTAAGTGTTGTTCTTCCATAAGTTTCTATAAGAGTGTTAACATTTCCCAGTTAGATTTTGAATTTTCTCTCTCTCATTTTTGCTTTATCCCTTTGAGGGTACATTGCTATAATGGACAATGTTAGTACTGCTCTATTTCCCTGGTAAATTTCACTTTTTTATTATAAAAATTTTCTTTTTATGTCTAGTAACATTTTGTCATGACACTGCATTTCCAAATTCCAAATATTATTGGTTCAGTCATTTGCTAAGACCCTTCAACAAATGTGAATGATTAAGACTGCAAGATCTTTGTAAGATTAACATAAAAATCCTTTAAAGTTTCCATGCAATTAAGGATAAATTTGATCACATAGCATTCAAAGATCTCCCATGACTTTTCATAAAATTAGCTTTCTAACTTTCAGCTCAGCTCTTAGCAAATATACTTCAACTTTTCATTTGCTTCCTCCTCTTGCAGTTAAAGTGACTAGAATGTACAGCCCCTAAATTTTCCTGTCAACAGGGTTCATCTTTTTTTTCCCCCATTTATTTTTATTAGTTGGAGGCTAATTACTTTACAATATTGTAGTGGTTTTTTGCCATACATTGACTTGAATCAGCCATGGATTTACATGGGTTCCCCATCCCAATCCCCCCTCCCATCTCCCTCTCCATCCCATCCTCTGGGTCATCCCAGTGCACCAGCCCCGAGCACTTGTCTCATTCATCCAACCTGGACTGGCGATCTGTTTCACACTTGATAATATACATGTTTCGATGCTGTTCTCTCAGATCATCCCACCCTCGCCTTCTCCCATAGAGTCCAAAAGTCTGTTCTATACATCTGTTTCTCTTTTTCTGTCTTGCATATAGGGTTGTTGTTACCATCTTTCTAAATTCCATTTGTATGTGTTAGTATACTGTATTGGTGTTATCTTTCTGGCTTACTTTTAAGATTCATTTCAAATGCCAACTCACCTACAGAGATATCACACATTCCCATTGACTACACATTCATGTTAGCTTTAAGTGAAGTGAAATTTGCTCAGTCATGTCCAACTGTTTGTGAAACCATGAACTGTAGAGTTCATGGAATTCTCCAGGCCAGAATACTGCAGTGGGTAGCCTTTCCCTTCTCTAGGGGATCTTCCCAACCCAGGGATCAAACCCAGGTCTCCCCCATTGCAGGTGGATTTCTTACCAACTGAGCTATCAGGGAAGCCATGTTAGCTTTATTAATTATATTATGTATATAGTATATAATGTAATTATGAATGGTGTAGTATAATATATAAGGTATATAGAGATTATATACTCTACTCTAATATATTATAAAATTGTTGTTGTTCAGTCACTAACTCATGCCTGACTCTGACTCCATCAATTGCAGCACACCAGGCTTCCCTGTCCTTCACTATCTTCTGAAGTTTGCTCAAATTCAAGTCCATTGAGTCGGTGAGGTCATCCAACTCTCTCATCCTCTGTCGTCCCCTTCTCCCCCTGCCCTCAATCTTTCCCAGCATCAGGGTCTTTTCCAGTGAGTCAGCTCTTTGCATCAGGTAGCCAAAGGATTGGAGTTTCAGCTTCAGCATCAGTCCTTCCAATTAATATAATTGATTTATTTTAGGATTGAATGTTTTCATTTACTTGCTCTCCAAGGGACTCTCAAGTGTCTTCTCCAGCCCCACAATTTGAAAGCATTAATTCTTTGGCACTCAGCCTTCTTTATGGTCCAACTCTCACATCCATACATGACTACTGGAAAAACCATAGAATTGACTATATGGACATTTGTCGACAAAGGGATATCTCTGCTTTTTAATATGCTCTCTAGGTTTGTCATAACTTTTTCTTCCAAGGAGCAAGCATTTTTTTTTATTTCATGTCTGCAGTCACTGTCCACAGTGATTTTGGAATCAAAGAAAATAAAATCTGTCACTGTTTTCATTTTTTCCCCATCTATCTGCCATGAAGTGATGGGACTGGATGCCTGATCTTAATTTTTTGAATGATGAGTTCTAAGTGAGTTTTTTCACTATTCTCTTTCACCCTCATCAAGAGGCTCTTTAGTTCCTCTTCTATTTCTGCCATTAGGGTAGTATCACCTGCATATCTGAGGTTGTTGATATTGCTACTGGCATTCTTGATTCCAGTCTGTGCTTCACCTAACCTGGAATTTCACATGATGTACTCTGCATATAAGTTAAATAAGTAGGGTGACAATATACAGCCTTGATATACTGCTTTCCCAATTTTGAACTAGTCCATTGTTCCATGTCCAGTTCTAACTGTTGCTTCTTGTCCTGCATACAGGTTTCTCAAGAGGCAGGTCAGGTGGTCTGGTATTCCCATCTCTTTAAGAGTTTTCCACAGTTTGTTGTGATCCACACAGTCAAAGGCTTTAGTGTAGTCAATGAAGCAGAAGTAGATATTTTTGCAATTGTCTTGCTTTTTGTATGATCCAACAGATGTTGGCAATTTAATTTCTGGTTTCTCTGCCTTTTCTAAATCCAATTTGTACATCTGGAAGTTCTTGGTTCACGTATTGTTGAAGCCTAGCTTGAAGGATTTTGAATATTACTTTGCTAGCATGTGTAATGAGCACAACTGTATTGTAGTTTGAACATTTGTGGGCATCTTCTTTGGGATTGGGATGAAAATGGACCTTTTCTAGTTCTGTGGCCGCTGCTGAGTTTTCCAAATTTGCTGGCATGTTGAGGGTAGCACTTCACCAGGCTCAATTTTTAAGATGTGAAATAGTGTAGCTGGAATTCCATCACCTCACTAGCTTTGTTTGTAGTAATGCTTCCTAAGACCCACTAGACTTCACACTTCAGGATGTCTTGCTATCGGTGAGTGATAACCACACTATCATGGTTATCTGGTTGATTAAGACCTTTTTTGTGTGTGTAATTCTTCTATGTATTCTTGCCACCTCTTCTTAATTGCTTCTGTGAAAGTGAAAGTCACTAAGTCATGTCCAACTCTTTGTGACCCCATAGACTATACAGTCCATGAAATTCTCCAGGCCAGAATATGGAGTGGGCAGCCATTCCCTTCTCCAGGGGATCTTCCAAACCCAGGGACTGAACCCAGGTCTTCTGCATTGCAGGTGGATTCATTACCAGCTGAGTCACCAGGGAAGCCCCTGCCCCTGTTAGGTCCCCATCATTTCTGTCCTTTATTATGCCCATCTTTGTATTAAATGTTCCCTTGATATCTGTAATTTTCTGGAAGAGATAGCTAATCTTCACCCATTCTATTTTTTTCCTCTATTTCTTTGCATTGTTCCCTTAACGGCTTTCTTATTTCTCCTGGCTATTCTTTGGAACTCTGCATTCATTTGGTTATATCTGTCCCTTTTTCCTTTGCCTTTCGCTTCTCTTCTTTTCCCAGCTATTTGTAAGGCTTCCTCAGACAGCCACTTTGCCTTCTTGCATTTCTTTTTCTTGGCACTGGTTTTGGTCACTGCCTCCTGTACAAGATTATAAACCTCCATCCACAGTTTTCAGGCACTCTATCAGATCCAATCCCTTGAATATATTTGTCACTTCAAGTGTATAATCATAAGGGATTTGATTTAGGTCATAGCTGAGTGGTCTAGTGGTTTTCCCTACTTTCTTCAATTTAAGTCTGGATGTTGCAATAAGGAGCTCATGATCTGAGCCACAGTCAGCTCCTTCTTGTTTTCTCTGACTGTATAGAGCTTCTCCATCCTCGGCTACAAAGAATATTATCAGTTTGATTTTGATATTGACCATCTGGTGATGTGGATATGTTTATTATACATCAGCTTCCACGATGGTTCAGGGGTAAAGAATTTGCCTGCAGTGGGGGAGACACAGAAGATGCAGATTTGATCCCTGGGTTGGGAAGATCCTCTAGAGATGAGAATGGCAACCCACTCTAACAGTCTTGCCTGGAAAATCCCATGAACAGAGGAGTCTGTCAGGCTACAGTTCATGGGGTTGCAAAGAGTCAGACACAATTGAGCTAGTAACACACACTTATTATAGAAGAAGTACATATAATTTACATATTTAGTAATATTATATTTACATTGCTATAATAAATAAAAAATAAGCAATATATTTAATTGCTATATTAATATTTTTTATAATAAATAGTATATATTTACAGTGTATCCTTCTAAGTTACATATATGTATAGTCCCATTACACAGTGGCAAATACAGTGTCTGATGCAAAGTAAACAGTCTTCAAATGTTGAAAAATTGAATGAAAAATGCTCAAAATAGATGAAAAATAAATATCATAATCTAGGGCATTAAAAATATGTTTCATGTTTTATTTAGTGTTAATTTAAGAGAAATAGGACTTTATTGTATAACTTTTACGTTTTGAGGTAACTAAAAATAAATGAGTAAAGATCCTCCTTTTTTAGTATATGTATATTTTAGCTAATTAGATTATTCTTTGACAGAGTAGTTTCAAGTAAAATTTGTAATGTATGTGGAAGTAGCCATTTAACATATAATATTACAGTCATAGAAATGAATTTAAATGAAGATAAGTTTTTAAAATTTTTTTCTCTAAACAAATTTATAAGAATTCCTTCCTAGGATGGATGATAACTAAATCTGGTAAATATTGATTACTGTGCTGTTTAGCTCGCATCACAGAAGTTATGCATACATTCACTTATGTCATGCACACATGCAGTCATATTTTTGTATTCTGACTTTACCCAACTGGAAACTTTGACAAAAAAAAAAAAAAGTGATAGAAATAGTTTTTTTCTTTTCCAGAAAATATTGCCAATAAAAGCAGATGTATTCTTGTTTCAATGTTACTACATCTGACTGTGATTCTATTTTAAAACAATGATAGTACACATTTAAGGACTATACCATTGGCTGAAGAAGGTGAAGGAGAGTTCAAAATCAAACCATAAATAATTCTTCTTCTAGACTTCTCGTCATGTAAGATAAACATTTATATCATATAAATATTTGAAATTATTTGAAATTTCTGTAATTTACATCCAAAATCATCTTGTCAGGCAGATTATTCAGTAGTTTAAAAGAAAAGATCTCTGAATTTAGCAAAGAAGTGGTATTGGCTTTGCCATCATAAATGCTATACTTGCAAGGATGTTGAGCAGGTGAATAAGAGAACTAGCATAGTCATTACTATGTAGGGCAATAGCTAATTATGCTGATTATGTCCTATTTCTCTATCTTGCTTCTCATATATGTAGATTCCTATCTTGAATCCTCAATCTAAAGAGTCTTTCTTAGAAAGAATGGCAAACGAATCCCATTCCCACTACCATCTTCTCCAAAATGTTTGTTACCTATGATTTCCTATATTTTGGTGTATTCCTCAAGCTATCCCACTGTTATCTTCTAGAAATTCTTCCAAGTTTCTAGTCACTTATGTCTACACCTCCTATTCTCAGTGCCATTGTGAATCTCTCCTTTTTGATACCCTTTCATGATCATTTTAATAAAATTAAGGGATTGAGGGAGGAAAGTATGTGAAAACAGTAAACTTAGTTAACTCTTGTCAGGAAAAGTTGCACTGGACTTGTTAAATAAGCAATATTTGGACTCAAGAGATGCAATAGTGCTTGAACTCAACTCCTCTAAAACAAAAGGAGAGATAAGTACAAAAGGGTGAGCTAGTAGAAAAATTACCTGAAGACGTTAATGAGAGGTCGGTCATTGTGATTAGTCCATCTGTGCTTTCTAATCGATGCTTTATCTGAGTTAGGTTTCCACCATCCAACAGGGACTGGGATATAGGGGCTCAACTTTCTTGATGATTGCATTCAAGGGAATGTCTCCCTGGTCCTTGAGAAGGACATTTCTGAGTTATAGAAGATTCACATCACATGGGGAAAGAGAAATAATTTATAATTGTAAGTTTTCTAAAATAAATCCTCTTGGAAAAGGGAGGTGAAGTGCCCATAGTCAGGAAAAGCACCTATCTAAACTTTCATCCAGCTGAGAAGTTTAAGCCATCATAATCACCATTTTTATCAGATTCTCAGAAATAGTCTAGAGGTAGATGAAGTGGAAGTGTTGTCCCTCAGCCATATCCGACTCTTTGTGACTTAATGGACGTGTAGCCTGCCCGCCAGTCTCCTCTGTCCATGAGATTCTCCAGGCAAGAATACTGGACTAGGTTGCCATTTCCTCCTCCAGGAGATCTTCCTGACCCAGGGATCGAACCTGGGTCTCCTGCATTGCAGGCAGATTCTTTACCATCTGATCCACCAGAGAAGTCACTCAGAATTAATATTTCTTAAACCTTCCCAACTAATTGTTATGCATGGCTAGTTTAGGTACAACAACATAACAGTAACTACAAATGTTTAATTCATTCAAACTCATTACTAAAGTAAAATTAAAGAGGACATTTTGCCCTCTTTGTAGAAAATAAATTCATTTTGCTTTTACCCCACCCACAAATAGTTCTATTAATTATTTTTAACAATTATTTTATGCTTGTTATTTATGACATTGTGGATTTAGACCAGATAATTAAATTTTAAAGTTACAAAAATCAAAAATATAGTCATATTAAAAAGCTGCATATGTCACAGCAGTGGTAATGCTAATCTGGGCTTGGTTAATGTAAAATTAAAACATCTTGTCATGGTTGGGTCATTAATTTGGGGCTTAAACTTTAAGCAAATAATATAGTAGAAGCTTCTAATACTTCTGAGGATTATAATAGTGAGCCCTAAGTGTCTCAATAGTGATAATATTAGTGTCCCAAGAGCCCTAATAGTGTCTAAGGCCCGTTCCATTTCTCCAAAGTAATGGCCTTCCCAGAGATCACTAGTCACTGCAGTCTGGTGAGACTGGGGTTAGATGAAGCATGTGTTTCTCCCATTGAAGCAGAGGTAGAAGGCCGCTGGCAGCTATTCTACAGCCACTACTCTTCTCCAAGGGATCTCGTGGCCACTGTCAGTTGAACAATCTAAGACTCTCCTTTGTGGACACTTCAGGCCCAGCCTTTACTGCTGCATTGCAAAACGCTGGACATCACCATACTTCTCAGTTTAAGGACCCTTTCCCCTGCCCCTGGGACTTCAGCTAAGTGAACTTCACCTGCTTCTGCAGTGCTCCAGAGGCTTCTCAAAAGGATTTGATCCAATTTCACAAGGAACCTTGAGCCTCTAGTGATTCAGTTAGAATTACTAGTCAGATGGCTATTATCAAATATGGATGACTTGAGCATACTTCACTGAGATCAGATTTCCTAATGTAAGCATAAAAATGTAGCTGATGGCATTTGTTCACCAACTGTTAACAGATCTGGACTTTGGTTGTATCTCTACAGGACACAGTCAACTGGTGATAAAGTTTCATAGGTCAAAATTAAGCCAGTTGATATTGAAATGTGATTTTTTTCATGTTAAATGAGCTAATACTGTCTCTCCTCAGAATGTATTAAAATAATTTTAAAATTTAGCAATTTTGATTTTATTAATGCAATCATTTTTGTCATGATGCTTACACTGTCTCATATTTCTTGAATGGTACTAAATATTTTGCCTGTATAAAATTCTGTTCTCAAATATATGTTGATTTTGTACAAAAAGTACAGAAACAATTTTATCCATAGTGTATTTCTTCTCTTCAAAATTAAAATATAATACTAGCATCACACTGATACTATTTTTATTATCTTGTGGAAATATATATTTTGTATGAGTTAATTTCTTATAAAAATTACTACTTTGGCTTAAAAGACAGGTTAAAATTGATAAATATAATATAACATGCCAATGACAGGTTAAAAAATCCAGTACTGAATACTTAGTAGAGTATTAAGTAGCCATCTATGACTATTGAGCATTTGAAATATAGTTAGTCCAAACTGAAAGTTTGTAAGCATAAAATACATAGCTGATTTCAAAGACTTGGTTAAAAAAAATAAGTAAAATGGTTCATAATTTTGTATTGATTGCATTGTTTTGTGTTTTGTACATATTGCATTAAATGTAATTTATTATTCAAATCAATTACCTTTTTTACTTTTTTAATACAGCTACTACAAATTTATATTTATGCATATGATTCATATACTTAATTAAACGATGTTGCTCTAATGCCTTGAAAAATTGAATTTTGCCTTTACTGTCAATGTACTGGTTTTTTGGACTCTGGATACCTAAAGTGAAACACAGGTTGCAAAGAGTAGAAAAACCAGTCTCAGAATCACTTCACATGATGAAAATCAACAGAAATTTTACTAAATTTCCAATATACAACTATTTTTGTATTATAAAAACAGCTAGATCAATGTTTCCATCCTTCATATTTTCCTTTGATTTAGAAGTTTATTAGCGTTTTCTTGTGATATCAAATGACCATGATCATTTCTTTCTTAACTCATAGCTTCCAATCTAATTCTTCTTTATCAATGCCCAAAATTCTAATTTTCATAAGTAAATCTCTTATGACAATATGTTGGCTGGGTCAGAACCTGTCTAAATTTATTTTGAGAAATTATGGGAAAATGCCTGTGTGATTCTCTGTGGGTTCTCTGAAACCTACTCTCATGAATAATAGAGAGTTTATGGTTTGTCTTAATAGTCTCAGAATATTAGGGGTATTGAAACATGCACAGTGATACCCTTTATTTTAATGGGGAGAGGAGTTAATCTTAATTCACTCTTAGAGTTCTAATTAGAATGAATTTGCTAAATAGACTGGATGTCCAAGAAGATGGAAGTAGAGAGAGGTCACGAAAACTAAGAGGGAAAAGCCACAGGAGTGAGGTAGAATGACTGCGAACGCAAAGGAAGACAGGGCCTGGGCGTAAAATTAAGTCATATTTCTTACTATGCTGTGCGTCTATGTCCAGTTGCTCTTTGATCCGACTACCGTCCAAGTTGTGTTATAAATGAAGGACGTGTACCACTGCTGGCCAAAGTGCTCTGCTATGGAAAACGTCTCTAAAAGAGTTGAGAATGGCAAGAAAGAAGGAGTTTCCATGTTGGAGGTGGGGAGAGAAAAGACCACAGATGTTGACAGATAGAACAACCCAAGTTGGGACAGAGCCATTGACAGAGAACAGAGTAGGATGCTAGGAAACAAAGTGAACATAAGAGCAGAGGATTTCTTTCTTTTTAAGTCACAAACAACATGTTTGATTATAAACAACAATTCCCCAGTCTCAGAGGTGGCTAGAGAAACTCTTTAGGGAAAAGAAGTAGAATTGCACAAACAGCCTGAATTTTGAAAGAATTGTAGAAACATCTTTTGTTTCATCAAGTCAAGAGTAACAGAACTTTGGGATATTTGTAAATATGGAAAAATCTTGCTGTCTGGTGCTTCAGATGAGAATGCAGACAGAACATATATTATACACACACACACACACACACACACATATATATATTTTAAATGTCCATCCTTATTCACCTCTTTCTGCACTCATATGTACATTATCTCCTGAAAAATATATCTCATGATGTCTGTATTTTAAGGTTGAAATATCCTGGCCAAATTTAGGGCACATCAAAGACTCCTTTGGTTATAATATGTATGGAAGACATCCATAGATTTTCAGTAGTGGATATTTTCTTTTTTCCTGTAAACTTCAGGCTTTCTCAAGTCTATGATGTGTATAAAGACAGTTTCTGTTATATACTTAGATTATAAGATGATTTGTCTGTTATAGTCCAATGTCAGTGTTGGAAAATTCAACTTAGCTCAGTTGTTAATACCTGTTTCCTAAAGGTTTCAATTGACTCACTCTAATTCCTTCAAGCAAGTCTGTGATAAAACAGCAAAGTAGGACCCCTCAGTGAAGAAACTGTATCAGGTAAAAAATTCTACAGAAATTATTATTTAGCTTGATATCTTGGCTTGTTTGCCTTCCTACACACATCCATACACATGTGCAGATCCTTTCCCCTCTTTGATGACCTGAATGAGCCCTTACTCTTTCCCAACATTCTGCTGTATGTTGTGAATGGAGTGATGAATCAAATTTTATGTGCATTAAAATAATTGTCAGTTCCCATAGTAATTAGTAGTGAACCTTTGTTTGGTAATATGTAAATTATATGGAAAATTCAGCAGTGGGCACAGGACTGGAAAAGGTCAGCTTTCATTCCAATTCCAAAGAAAGGCAATGTCAAAGAATGTTCGATTGTACTATACAATTGTGCTAATTTCACATGCTAGCAAGGTCATGCTCAAAATCCTTCAAATTAGGTTTCAACAGTATGTGAACTGAGAACTTCCAGATATACAAGCTGGATTTAGAAAAGGCAGAGGAACCGGAAACTAAACTGCCAACATCTGTTGGATCATAGAAAAAGTAAGGGAATTCCAGAAAACATCTACTTTGGCTTCATTGACAAAGCCTTTGACTGTGTAGATCACAACAAACTGTCAAAAAATTCTTAAAGAGATGGGATTACCACGCCACCTTACTTGTCTCCTGAGAAACCTGTATGCAGGTCAAGAAGCAACAGTTAGAACCGGACATGGAACAATGGATTGGTTCCAAATTGGGAAAGGAGTACTCCAAGCCTGCATATTGTCACCCTGCTTATTTAACTTCTGCAGAAAGAAGTATGTCAAGGCTGCATAGTGTCACCCTGCTTATTTAACTTCTATGCAGAGTATATCTTTTGAAATTCTGGGCTGGATGAATCACAAGCTGGAATCAAGATTGCCAGGAGATTCCTGAGACATACAGCAAATTCCCATATGGCAATGTAAGTTTCTATGTTACTCTTTCCATACATCACACCTTCTCCTCCCCTCTCCCCATGTCCATAAGTCTATTCACAAACAGGGGCAACGTATCAACCTAGAGTGGTGGGATGGGGAGGGAGCTGGGAGGGAGCTTCAAAAGGGAGGGGATATATGTATACCTATGGCTGATTCATGTTGAGGTTTGACAGAAAACAGCAAAATTCTGTAAAGCAATTATCCTTCAATAAAAAATAAATCAACTTAAAAAAAGATTGCCAGGAGAAATATCAATAACCTCAGATATGCAGATAATACCACCCTTATGGCAGAAAGTGAAGAGGAACTAAAGAGCCTCTTGGTGAGGGTGAAAGAAGAGAGTGAAAAAAGCTAGCTTAAAACTCAACATACAAAAAACTAAGATCATAGCATCCAGTCCCATCACTTCATGTCAAATAGATGGTGAAGCAGTAGAAGCACTGACAGATTTTATTTTCTTGGGCTCCAAAATCACTGTGGGTGGTGAGTACAACCATGAAATTAAAAGACACTTTCTCCTTGGAAGAAAAGCTATGACAGACCTAGGCAGCATATTAAAAAGCAGAGACATCACCTTGGCAACAAAGGTCCATCTAGTCAAAGCTATGGTTTTTCCAGTAGTCATGTATGGATGTGAGAGTTGGACCATAAAGAAGGCCGCGTGCCGAAGAATTGATGCTTTCAAGTTGTAGTGTGAGAGAAAACACTTGAGAGTTGCTTGGACAGCAAAGAGATGAAAACAGTCATTTCTAAAGGAAGTTAACCCTTAATATTCACTGGAAGGACCATGCTGAAGCTGAATTCCACTACCTTGGCCACCTGATGCGAAGAGCCTACTCACTGGAAAAGACCCTATGCTGGGAAAGATTGAGGCATGAGAAGATGGTGACAGAGGATGAGATGGTTGGCTAGCATCACCAACTCAAAGGACATGAATTTAAACAAACTCCGAGAGATACTGAAAGACAGGGAAGCCTGGCTCGATGAAGTCCATGGTGTGGCAAAGAATCAGACACAACTTAGCGATTGAACAACAACAAATGAAAATTAAAAATATAGCCATTTTTAGTGCTTTAATTTTCCTAGATCATGTAGCTAAATTCCAATTTCCAATGACTATAGGTCCAGATCATGTGACACTTTGATATTCATGTCTAGCTAAGAAATGCAAAGCTAGGAGTTGTTTCTCTTCAATTCTCTCCCTGTTTTTCATTGATAATGGCTAATTTGAAAATTCCTGTTAAAAAAAAACAAAACAAATATCTACTCATTCTTTCATTCAGTAAACAAAAACTGAGGAGTGTGATCTTGAATTTTATAGTCATTAATAGTAACTATGGCATATCTGGGTTTTGCAGTTGGCTCAGCTGTAAAGAATCTGCCTGCCATTGTTAGGGACACAAGAGATGTGGGTTAGATCCCTGGGTTGGGAAGATCTCCTGGAGAAGGTCATGGCAACATACTCCAGTATTCTTGCCTGGGAAATTCCATGGACAGAGGAACCTGGAGGGCTACAGTTCATAGGGTTGCAAAGAGTCAAACATGATTAAAGTGATTTAGCAATCAAGCAAACATGGCATATCTAGTTAATAGGCCAACTTAAACCCCTTTTCTCATTCAAAAAATAAATTATATTGTTATGAGTCTCTTCACATCTTTCACATTTATAATCCCCTGTATTAATAATGCCAAGAATGCATCAGGTCAGTTCAGTCACTCAGTCGTTTCCCACTCTGCAACCCATGAACTGCAGCATGCCAGGCTTACCTGTCAATCACCAACACCCAGAGCTTGCTCAAACTCATGTCCATCTACTTGGTGGTGCCATCCAATCATCTCATCCTCTGTCATCCCCTTCTCCTCCTGCCTTCAATCTTCCCCAGCATCAGGGTCTTTTCAAATGAGACAGTTCTTCACATTAGGTGGCCAAAGTATTGGAGCTTCAGTTTCAGCATCAGTCCTTTCAATGAATATTCAGGTCTGATTTCCTTTAGGATTGACTGCTTTGTTCTCCTTGCGTCCAAGGAACTCTCAAGAGTCTTCTCCAACACCACAGTTCAAAAGAATCAGTTCTTCAGTGCTCAGCTTTCTTTGTGGTCCAACTATCATATCCATACATGACTACTGGAAAAACCATAGCTTTGACTAGAGGAACCTTTGTCAGCAAACTAATGTCTCTGCTTTTTAATACACTGTCTAGGTTGATCATAGGCATTCTTCCAAGGAGCAAGTGTCTTTTAATTTCATGACTGCAGTCACCATCAGCAGTGATTTTGGAGCCCAAGAAAATAAAGTCTGCCACTGTTTCCCCATCTATTTGCCATGAAGTGATGGGACCAGATGCCATGATCTTAGTTTTTTGAATGCTGAGTTTTAAGCTAGCTTTTTCACTCTCCTCTTTCACTTTCACCAAGAGACTCTTTAGTTCTTCTTCGCTTTCTGCCATAAGGGTGGTGTCATCTGGGTGCCTGAGGTTATTGATATTTCTCCTGGCAATCTAAACTAGAATGCATAGTCCTTGGCTAATTTGCTTTCTCCTGGGTACTGAGAGCTTTCCTTTAGAAATATCACTGCAACAGTGTGGTGAGAAGGAGATTAAACATCAAGAAAATCTGAACTAAGTGAGGAGGCAGTCAATTCATGGCGGTGATAGAGGAGGTGAGGAAGGGGGGAAACTATTTAGAACATAGGATTAGAAGGATTCTTTTTTTGAAAGGATATTTAGGATGAGAAGAAAGTCTAGGAGTCTAGGATGGCTTGTTTAATATGTAAGTGCTTTGCAAATATTTTTCATTGCTTTTTTTTTTTTTTTTCCTAAGTGTTTTCTTTTGTATGGGCATTTGTGAAATGCCACTGGATTGGCTGCAAGTATGTTAGATTTTCAGAGGGATAGGAATCAAAAGAAACAACACAAATATTGATTGAAGGAATGAAATAGTTGGGGAAGAAATAACTAAATGTACAAATACATGAATTTTTGAAATTTGAACTAGTGGTGATTAATATTTATTATGCAGTGCCAGATGTCTCTTTTAAATGTTTTTCTTGTAATATATAAACTGATATTCATAATAGCTCTGTAAATTAAGCACTGTTGTTTTTCAAATTTAACAAAAAGAAACTAAAGTCTGAATTATTTAGTGTCTTCTCCAATTCTGTAGCTTGACAGGATAAGGATTAAAACAAATTTAAGTCTACATACTTATAGACTTGCCTAGTAATATCTATACTCTATTGTCCCCATAATTTAAACTTCTGAAGTGCTCTTTAAGGAAAAGTACTGTATCATCTTATTTTTGAAGGCAAAAAGACAGTACACATTGAAATTCATTCTTTATATCTACTCAAAAATAGGACTACTTATGACTTTGATAATCATCACATCATAATTTCATGTATAAGATTCTTACAGCTTAACCCTATCCATATCAACAGATTATTTTTCTATTTCTCTGTGTGGGAATTGCTCATAAATTGATATTCCTCACTAATAAAACATTTTTAATGGAAGTTGATAATTCCTACTAGAACTTGCCTAAACTTTTGATTTTTTGATAACTTCATATCAAGCTGATTAGAAGAGTTTGAAGAATAATTACCTTAAAGCATTTATTTCCAGGTTTTTTTAAACTGTATCATGATGTGATCAGCTTACAGCTTCCAGAAAAGAGGCAATCTGGGGACAAACTCTGTAGTAGCATATAATTCTTCTCAAACATTTTTTTTTAGTGACAGGAAACATAATAATATTATAATGAACATAACTAACCAACCATTTTCAAGTATTTCTTCATTAATACATTGAACTTCAGAAAACTTAAAATGAAGATTAATGTAGACCTCCGTAACATCTGGAGAAATTGCACATTTTAAAAACATGTTATGGAAGCTCTTTTGATTTTAATATCAAATAATTCTCCTAGAATAGGGCTTTTCAATTTTAACCTACATGAGAATCATCTGAAAGGCTTGTTAAAATTCCAATTACTGGACCCCAAGCCCAGGGATTCTTATTCAGTGTTTAGAAGTGGGCCCACGACTTTGTTTTAGTGACCAGCCTCCAGGTTATGCTGACGCTGCTGCTTCATGACTCATATCTCAGGGGCCATAGGCATAGTGCACACTTAAAAGACTATTGAGATATTTTGAAAAAAAAAATAGATGAAGCAATCAAATGAAAAAAGAGATAGATCTGTTCTCAGCTTAAATACTTCTTGTTTTGTGTATTTGTTTATTTTTGAAGCTGAATGTCTACCTATAAAATAAAAAGAAACAAAAAACCCCCAAACTTTCACTAGCATAGTTTCTATATGGTAGAAGACAAACTCCACATGTTTCTGTACTGATGAATACATCCAGTCAGCCTCTGGATATAAACCAATCTGACCTGTGTGATTTACCTGTTAATCTTCATCTGTTCTGGCCATCCCATTCTCATTAGATCCAAGACACACTAATCATGTATACTAAAATTAGAAGCTTCAATAGAAAATTAGCAAAGGCAGGCCATGAAAACCAGCAATCTTAGAATTGTAATTTACATTCCAGTGGGAGCCATCTATGAAAAGACTTATTTTAATTTAATCCTCAGTGAGGGGTCCTGTTTTAAGAGCAGAAAAGAAACTGAAATTGGCTCTCTATGAACAATGCATAGTTTTAATATAGTTAGATTATAAGGTAATAACATTTTGCAAGTTTCTCCAAACTGATGCTCCCACACAGGTTTAATTGCTACAAGCCATTAGTGGAGAACATTTTCCTGAGAAATATATATTAAGCAGAAAAGGTGAATGGAAAGCAACTGTTTCAATATCTTAAATTGTGAAACTTCATGTTAAATGTTTTTCTTCTTAAAAAAAAAGATTATGCTCTAATATAAGTTTGGCAGTTCTCAAATTGCTCATTAAAAAAAAAAATACATCACTGGGAACAACTTGTCTTGGAAATAAAAAGAGATCTCCTTTATCCAAATTTCCTTTTTGTGTGTTATTTTAGGAGACTGAGTTAATCTAAATAGCACAGTAAAATTTCAACACAAACCAGTCTGGTAAGTATGCTTTTTCTCAGTTTACCCTATCCCAGTTCCATTCTCCACCCTTTTCTATATTGCTCTCAGTCCAGGATGCTGACCCTTGGACATTGTATTTCTAAGATTCCTTTGAGGTGATACCTCATTGCAGATTTAATTTGCATTATTCTAATAATTAGTGATGTTCAACAACTTTTCACGTGCTTTTTGGCCATCTGTATGTCTTTGGAGTCAGCCCAGTTTTTGATTGGGTTGTTTGTTTTTTGAGCTGCATGAGCTGTTTGTATACAGCTTATATATGGAATCTAAAAAGTTGGTACAAATTAACTTATTTACAAAACAGAAACAGAGTTACAGATGTAGAAATAGTGATATGGTTACCAGGGGGAAATGGGAGCTTGGGATTGACATATGCAGGCTACTATATATAAAACAGTATATTAGTAGGTCCCAGGGCGGTTCAAGCACTTCCCTCCCTGCTTACTAACTGTTAAGGTAAGGCTACATTTCTCCATCCTACTGAAGTTAGGTCTAGTCACAGGACTCTCTTTACTCAAACAAATACATGCAGAAGCAGTTTCTTTCTGTTCTTTTTGGAACTGATGTTCTATAACTGGCTCTCATATTTAAATACAATGATAGTGAGTATTGGCCAGTCTCACATGTAATGATAAATAACATATATCATCACTTAGTCACAATGCCTACTGAGTTCATTAGTTTAATAAAGTTTATCTTTTATGTCTGTCCTAAAATTTCAAGTTTTTAAAAACAAAGTTAGTCTCTTGTTAATTCATCATTCATGATGAAGGTGGAAATAAAACACTGCATACAATTATAAACAGATTAGATTTGATATTATATTAATTCACAGGGAAATATATTTAATCACTTAAATGAAAAGATAATATCAGTATCATGTAACTCTTAGTACTTTAAGAAGGGTAAACTATTTTGCAATTAATTCTCTCTAAAATCATAAAATAATCTTAATTATTAGCTCATCTACTCTCAACTCTTGAGAATTATGGAAATTGAAAATTGGCTAACTGTAGCATATCTGAATTTAAACTCATCTTTTAAATCCTCATCTAGTGATTTTTCTACTATACTCTTTTTTCCTTTCCTATCCCACTATTTTCTAGATCATATGGTATGATAAACCAATGTGGAGCACCACATAATATAATCCATTAATTTTTAGATCTCAATATTATCAGCAAATGTAGACCACAACATAATGTGTTCTGTGGCTGGTAGAATTAATAAAAGCAACACACTAATATTTAAGTGTGTGTACAAGGTGCTGGCAACCGTGAAGGGGGGCATTCCAAATGCAAATTCATTTGATCTTCACAGCTATGCTGGAAATGTCTATTGACGTTGTTGTTTGTGTGATACTTACAAGATAGATGAACAACTCAATTATATTACTTTATTTTTCAAATTACAACTCCAGTATGTAAGCAGCAGCTGCTCTTAAAGTAGCTTTTCCTTCATTGAAAGACTATTGAAGTAGCAAAAACCAGTCTCTTGAAATAGTTATCAGAATCTCAAAATTTAGGAAGCAAAGGGGCTTCCCTCATGGCTCAGCGGTGAATAATTCACCTGCAATGAAGGAGGCACAGGAGATACAGGTTCGACTGTGGGTCAGGAAGATCCCCTGGAAGAGGTCATGACTACTCACTCCAGTATTCTTGCCTGGAGAATCCCCAAGGACAGAAGAGCCTGGCGGGCTACAGTCCATAGGATTGCAGAGTTAGGCATGACTGAAATGACTTAGCATGCATGCACTCAGAGACACATGGCTTACAAACGTGTAGACAAGTCCTCCGTGGTGGCTCAGTGGTAAGGAATCTGCCTGCCGTGGCAGAAGAAATGGGATCAATCCCTAATCCGGGAAGGTTTCACGTCTTGGAGCAACTAAACGTGTGCACCACCATAACAACTTGGCTAGCAACAAAGAAAGGATTAGGTTGTCTCTTGGCCATAGCTTTTCAAGATCAAGGACATTTATGTGTAATAACAATCAGTCTGGCTCTAGTTTAGTGAGTCTTCATTGTGTTTGCCTATCATTGGAAGGGAGAATAATTGTATGCTTCACAAGGATATTTACAGTAGAATATAAACTCTATGAAAGAAGTTTGCAGCTGTAGAATATGCTTGGATAAATTTGAATTTGTTTTGTTCAATGCTGCATCCCCAAAATATTGGCTACAGTTTAACATACAGTAGATATTTCACAAATTTTTGCATTTCTGAAGACATCAATAAATAATCAGAGCATCATTTGGATAATAAAATGAAGATTTGAAATGTAAAATCAGAGGAAATATAGTGAAAGATAAAGTTTTTATTATTATGAACTTACCTGAATAGTAGCCTATAGTTTTGTCTAGTAAACATTATTTTCATAGCATTCCCATAAAGATGATAGCCTAAGGACTTAATGTGCATTTAGTGAGAGAAATATGTACAGGTCTATTTTAGATTTTATTGTATCATAATACTGCTGTCTTTGTATAAAATGTACATTTTAATAATAACTATGATGCCAATTTCCAAGCTAGCAGCAGTACAGAGGTCCTGTTGTGAATACAGTCAAGTTTTAGCATACTAAAGCTCAGAATATAGACTGTGATTTGTGAATCTCACTTCTTTCCTTATTTGTGTATTGTGTGTGTGTGTGTGTATAATTACACCAGATGCTAAAGTCTTTTTAAACTTCAAAATGGACATTTGGCTTATTTATTGTTTCTCTTCTGGGCCTTACTATTCATACTCATCTGAATTGTTATATCATGTTAGCAAGTTTGAAAATTAGCCAGAATTGGGGAACGATCTTGCTTATTTTTGAAAATTAATTAATATGTTTCACTTTCACTACTGTTTTTACTCTTCAACCGCCCTCACCCCTTTCCTCAAATGACTTCAGTCACAAACAAGTCTTTTAAAATACTCTGCAACACTATAGGAAAAGAGCCTGGTGGCTGGAGAGCTGGGAGCAGTACCAGAAAGCATTAAACCGCGTACAAATTATACCAGTAAGGTTTACCACAGCGGCCGTGGCGAACTCAATTATAAGTAATAACACAGCTACAAGTGCATGCCCTGGGCTTTCAGCTGATTAAATATCATAACTACACAGGCCCTAGTATAGAGGCATGAAAGAAAGATTCCTAGTTTTTACCTAGAAACTGAAACTCTATCACTTAAGTGTTAATTGGTGTTACATTGAATAACTGAAAAGGCAAGACAAGGGCTCCCTGCTGAAATGTTCAAATGGTATGCATCTATTCTCAGCTCCCTAAATTACCACGTGTGTGCACACCACCTCATCTAGTTGAAGTAATGCAAGAGAACAGTAGGGGGTGAATGGGGCAAACCTGCAAATTGATAAATAGATTCAGTTCAGGGATATCTGAATTATATCACTCTCACACATCCTAAGTCATATAAATGATTAAAAATGAAGCTACTTAAATGAGATTTGGTCATGTATTTTAGAAGTAATACCATGTAGATGTATTTGTAATTAAAATACATATATGATATTTTGTACTATGCACATAAATACACACATAAATGCAAACATTTAATGTTGTTAATGTTTATATTGAGCTGTAATGTCAGAACCCTGGGATCTGTTCTGAGCAAAGCTACAGAAAGCTTATAATCCTTGAAATATGTATGGTTTCTCTGCACTATCAACTGCACAAATATGTGTGTGCCTCCAATTTACATGGAAGGTAAATGACACTGAAAGCATTGATGCACAATCAGCCAACATGGCCATTTCTAATTCCTAATTTTGATCTCTTTCTTCTGGACTATAAAGTTATTCATAGATCTGTCAAAATTGTGTGCTATGATTTAAAAAAAAAAGTTTTTCCCTTTATTTCAAGTATCACACTTTGCTAATTCATATAACAGAAAAAGTCCCTTAAAACCCTAGGGAGTCCTGGGATCTCTTAATACAGGAATAATAAACTAAAATATCTGGTTGTTGAAGTTTTATATAATCCATATTTCTTAAGAAATATATTTAATTTTTTGGTAGTTGTTAGTGCTTTTAGATATAGACATGGAAGATTGTTGTTCATGCTTGATAAATTCTTAGTTGTGAATTAACTCTTCACGTAATGGGTGACTAAGAACTGTATACTATTTTCTTTATATGTATCTCAGTGTATACTGGAGCAATTTGTGGTAAATTAGATTTTTTAAATTGAAAATAGGAAGTCTGTGCTTAGATTTGATAAATTCTATAATTGTGCTAATATGGTAGTCACTAGCTTGATGTGGCAACTCAAATTTAAGGAAAATTCATTATAGTTTAAAATTTACTTCCTCAGTCACACTAGCCATATTTCACATGCTTACTTGGTATAAGTGGCTAGTAGCTACCAAACTAAGAACTTTCAATGTTGCAGAAATCCTATTTGACATGGCATTTTAAAACAGAGAGTTGTATACATTTGAGTTTAGTTTTTCATGTCGATTATACAAGAAATTCTGAATATATCATAATATTCATTTAAAATATATACTATGTGTGACACAGATGTTGAAGGTATCACACAGGACCAGTAAAATAAATATAGTTAACATGCTAAACAATTAATTGGTAAAACAAAAAAGCATTTAAGATGTACACGAGAAATTCCTTTGATAGGCTACTGGAAGTAAGAATGAAGCTGAGCAATGAAACAGTGAATTTACAGATAGGTCCTTAGGTTTTATTCAAACTGAAGTAAAGGAGGAAAAAAGAGTGAAAATCATCATCAATCACTATCATACTCATCAATCACTAGCAGTCTAATATATGTATTTGGAATTCTAGAAGGAGAATAGAATGAGTCAGCAGAAATATTTGAAGAAATGGCTGAGAATGTCCAAAAGTAATAAGACAACAATCCATAGTGTTAAAGATGTCTAGGAGGCAAGCAAAATGAAAGTACAAATAAATAGAGCAGGGCACAGCTTTGCAAGAAAGAACTCTGGAGGTCTACAGAGGAAACTTCCTGAGTATTCAGAAGAATACTGAACGATGTATGCATTTGTTTCCCAAGGCTAGGGGAACAATCATCTGAAGATTTAAAGACAAAAGAGCACAATATTTGCAAAGGACTGGAAATGGTGCCTGTTCTCACTACTGAAAAAAATGTCCCAATTCATGGGTAATGAGCAGAGTATATAGAAAGCTTTTCTATCAGTAGCAGGACATATTTCATCTTAAACATTGCATCAGTTCTGATGAACCTTTAAAACAAGACATGAAGTTACCATGGCTGATTCATGTCAATGTATGACAAACCCACTGCAATGTTATGAAGTAATTAGCCTCCAACTAATAAAAATAAATGAAAAAAAAAAAAAAAAACAAGACATGAAAGGAATAGGTTCTTCAAAATAAATTAACTACATTAGGTAGAGAATATTCAGCATTCAAAAGCATAAAATTCACAATGTATGCTGACCAACAAAAAATTACCATGCACAGAAAAAAAGAGTAAATAAGACCTATGAATAGGAGAGAAAAAAATCAACCAAATCCACCCATGACTGATATAGATGTTAGGAAAAAAGACATTAAAACTATATTCCATATGTTCAAAGAGATATGTAGAAATAGAAATGTGGACGGTGACTGCAGCCACTAAATTAAAAGATTCTTTGGAAGAATAGCTATGACAAACCTAGACTGCATATTAAAAAGCAGAGACATCAATTTGCCAATAAAGGTCTGTATAGTCAAAGCTATGATTTTTCCAACAGTCATGTATGGATGTGAGAGTTGTAACAAAGACGGCTGAGTGCCGAAGAATTGATGCTTTTGAACTGTGGTGTTGAAGACTCTTGAGAGTCCCTTGGACTGCAAGGAGATCAAACCAGTCAATCCTAAAGGATATCTACCCTCACTATTCATTGGAAGGATTGATAATGAAGCTGAAGCTCCAATACTTTGGTCACCTGATCCAAAAAACTGATTCACTGGAAAAGACCCTGATAAATGGAGATAGTGATGGACAGAGAAGCCTGGCTTGCTGCAGTTCATGGAGTCACAGAGTAGAACACGACTTAGTGACTCAACAACAACAAACAACAGAAATGTGAAAAAGGTATACACACACACACACACACACACACACACACACACATATATATCTAGAAAACTTCTAGAAGTGACTGCAATATCTGAGATGAAACATAGACTAGTTTAGACATTTCAGGAAGAAAAATTAGAAAACCTGAATACTTAGTCATAGAAATTCTTCAAAATAAAACATATAAGTTATTAAAGTAAAACACAGAATAAAAAATCATGAAAAGTGAAACAGTGAGCTATGAGACAACTTGAAGTGTGCTAATTAACATATGTGTAACTGAACTTTGCAAAGTGGGGAAGCCAGAAAAATATCTGAAAAATAATGACTGAAAGTTTTCCAGTTATGAAGGTACCCAGATCCAAGATATTCAGTGATTTCCAAGTATAAGAATTGTGAAGAAAATTACATCAAAACATGTTGTAATCCAACCATTCAAAACTGATAAAGGAAAAATCTCAAAAACTAGAAGACAAAACAGACTACATACATGGGGGAAAATAAAAATGTAAGATTAGCAGTAGATTGTCTGGTGAAAGAAACTGAGCAAAACACTACTCAGAATTCCATATCAAATGAAAACATCCATGAAAAATATGCAATGTAAAGGCTTCTTCAGATATGTAAAGGCTGAAAAAAGTTCTTCCCCAACAAAACAGTATTACAAAAATTTGTTAAATAAAATCTTCAGGAAGAATCAAAATGATAGTGAACAGAAACTTGGACCTACAGAAAGAGACAAAGTACACCAGAAAAGGTAACAATATGCAAACATAAACCTTGCTCCATACTTTACACCACATGAAAAAAAAAAAAAACTTGATATGGGTCAGTGATTTAAGTGAAGAGTAAAATGATAAGGCCTTGTAGAAGAAAATATTTATGTCAAGAAATTTAACAAGGTAGTACTGCATATGACACCAAATAAAACATAAACACTCGAGGTCTATTAAAATTTTTCTAAAGCTCCTAAAAGGAGCTAAGAGGAGAATAATGATAATAGTGTCTAATAAAACTTTTCAAATACCATATCTAATAAAAAAATGTTTGTGTGTAATGAGAAAACCTCTTATAACTCAAAATAAGACAAACTCAGTGGTGGAGGAGAAGGCAATGGGGTAGGATTTCTAGTTTCAGTTCCAACATATAAAGACCTTTGAAGTTAGCACTCCCATACTTATGATAAGAAAATGAATGAATTTTCTTAGATGTTTCAGATAGCTAGTATTTCAGAAAAAACCACCAACCTGAAATCTGTAGAGATAACTGCAGCCTCAGAATCACAGCTTAGAATCTGTTTCCCAGTAGAAGAAGCCTCTGGAGCCATAAACTGACAACAGTTAAAAGGTAATTTCAATGACTAGCTGGACACTGTCTGTGGAATAGTGTAAAAATGAGAAGCTCCTGAGGTTTAAATTCTCAGAGAGGCCACATACCTTTGGGACTTTAACGCCAGGAACCCCACCATGTTCTTAAATTGAAGAGCTAAGTAAGAAGACATCATGGTTCTAGCAGGGTGTGGGGAAGAGTAGTCATTATTTCCCATATATATTCCCAGAGACTTCACACACACACAAATAGACAACCTTCTACTCCCCTACTACTCTTTGCCTGAGACTTATCTCAGGTTGGGTGAAGATCATTCCTCCCAAATCATTCCAACCCTTCTGACATTTCAGTCTTACCTAAGAGGAACAGAATAAACATTATTAACAGGAATCAGGGTTTCAGTGAAATAGGTTGGGGGAATCCTCAGACAGGGAAGAGATGAAAAGGTAGAGGAAAAAGGTACACTTGTAAAGAACATAACCCAAAGACACAGATCCACTGAAAGCTAAGATGTTGTCTTAAGATTATAGAACATTCTCCCTCCTCTCCATTTCACAAGCACGCCAATAGTGAAGTATAACAGTAGGTTACAGCTTAAAAAGCTATAGGAACATTCTCTTTCTCTAGAAATACTCATAGTAGATCAAAGTCAAGAAGGATAACACAAATAAGAATATCAGAGGAACTTCAAACTTCTGGAACATACTACAAAGAATAATTTGCAACTACAACCAACATCAAACACATCCCCAAAATACATATAACCATATTATGTTCAAACTACAGAAAACCAAGGTAAGAAAAATCTTGAATCAAGAAGGAAGAAATACACCTTGCCTATAGATGAATATGGGCTTCCTATGTGGCGCTCGTGAAAAAGAACCTGCCTACATATGCAGGAGATGTAAGAGTTCAATTCAGTTCAGTTCAGTTGCTCAGTCATGTCCGACTGTTTGTGACCCCGTGGACTGCAGCATGCCAGGCCTCCCTGTTCATTGCCACCTCCCGGAGTTTACTCAAACTCATGTCCATTGAGTCAGTGAATGCCATCCAATGATCTCATCCTCTGTTGTCCCCTTCTCCTCCTGCCCTCAATCTTTCCGAGTATCAGGGTCTTCTCCAATGAGTCAGTTCTTTGCATCAGGTGGCCAAAGTATTGGAGTTTCAGCTTCAGCCTCAGTCCTTCCAATGAATATCCAGGACTGATTTCCTTTAGGATGAACTGGTTGGATCTCCTTGCAGTCCAAGGGACTCTCAAGAGTCTTCTCCAACACCACAGTTCAAAAGCATCAATTCTGGGGTGCTCAGCTTTCTTTATAGTCCAACTCTGACATCCATACCTGACTACTGAAAAACCATAGCCTTGACTAGACCTTTTTTTGTTGGCAAAGTAATGTCTCTGCTTGTTAGTATGCTGTCTAGGTTGGCCATAAATTTTCTCCCAAGGAGTAAGCATCTTTTAATTTCATGGCTGCAGTCACCATCTGCAGTGATTTTGGAGTCCAAGGAAATAAAGTCTGTCACTATTTCCCCAACTATTTGCCATAAAGTGATGGGACCAGATGCCATGATCTTAGTTTTCTGAATGTTGAGCCTTAAACCAACTTTTTCACTCTCCTCTCACTTTCATCAAGAGGCTCTTTAGTTCTTCTTCACTTTCTGCAATAAGGGTGGTGTCATCTGCCTACATGAGGTTTATTGATATTTCTCCTGGCAATCTTGATTCCAGCTTGTGCTTCATCCAGCCCAGCATTTCTCATGATGTACTCTGCATATATGTTAAATAAGTGGGTGACAATATACAACCTTGGCATACTCTTTTCTCTATTTGGAACCAGTCTGTTTTTCCATCTCCAGTTCTAAGCGTTGTTTTCTGATGTGCATACAGATTTCTCAAGAGGCAGGTCAGATGGTCTGGTATTCCCATCTTTTGAAGTATTTTCCACAGTTTGTGGTGATCCACACAGACAAAGGCTTTGGCATAGTCAATAAAGCAGAAATAGATGTTTTTCTGGAACTCTCTTGCTTTTTCAATACTCCAGTGGATGTTGGCAATTTGATATCTGGTTTCCCTGCCTTTTCTAGAATACTCTGGAAATTCATGGTTCACGTACTGTTGAAGCCTGGCTTGTAGAATTTTGAGGATTACTTTGCTAGTGTGTGAGATGAGTGCAAATATGCGGTAGTTTGAGCATTCTTTGGCATTGCCTTTCTTTGGGATTGGAATGAAAACTGAACTTTTCCAGTCTTGTGGCCACTGCTGAGTTTTCCAAATGTGATGGCATATTGAGTACAGCACTTCCACAGCATCATCTTTTAGGATCTGAAATAGCTCAACTGGAATTACATAACCTCCACTGGCTTTGTTGATAGTGATGTTTCCTAAGGCCCACTTGACTTCACACCCCAGGATGTCTGGCTCTAGATGAGTTGATCACACCATTGTGATTATCGTGAAGATCTTTTTTGTATCGTTCTTCTGTGTATTCTTGCCACCTCTTCTTAACATCTTCTGCTTCCATACCATTTCTGTCCTTATTGACTCTAGACATGTGTAGAGAAGACTCTACAGATGGACATCACCAGATGGTCAATACTGAAATCAGATTGATTATATTATTGTAACCAAAGATGGAGAAGCTCTATATACAGTCAGCAAAAACAAGACCGAGAGCTGACCATGGCTCAGATCATGAACTCATTGCCAATTTCAGTCCTACATCGAAGAAAGTAGAGAAAACCACTAGACCATTCATGTATGACCTAAATCAAATCTCCTATGATTATACAATGGAAATGAGAAATATATCCAAAGGATTAGATCTGATAGAGTGCCTGATGAACTATGGATGGAGATTCGTAACATTGTACAGGAGACAGGGATCAAGACTATCCCCAAGAAAAAGAAATGCAAAAAGGCAAAATGTCTGAAGAGGGCTTAGAAATAGCTGTAAAAAGAAGAGAAGTGAAAAGAAAAGGAGAAAAGGAAAGATATACCCATTTGAATGCAGATGTAAGAGATGTGGCTTCAATTCCTGGGTCAGAAAGATCCTCTGGAGGAGGAAATGGCCACTCACTCCAGTACTCTTAGCTGGAGAATCCCATGAACAGAGGAGTCTGGTGTGCTACTTTCTCTGGAGTCACAAAGAGTTGGACATATCTGAAGCAATTTAGCATGCATACATGTATGCATAGATGAATGCAGACAAGAATTGGAATGGATTTATCAGAATCCAGATGAGCAGGAATAGAGTAAAATGAAATAGTTGAAAGGATGAAAGAGGAGTGCCAACCTAGAACTCCATTCCCAGCAATATCATACTTCAAAATTGAACAAATTGTTTCTCAAAGAGATAAAAACTGAGAAATTATCAACAGTATACCTACCTTGCAAAAAAATGTTAGAAGTCTAGGCAAAAGAAATTTGAGTTTAGGTCATAAACTTGGTTCTACATAAAAAAGAAATGAAGCATTTGAAAAAATACATATGAGTAAATTCAAGTTTTTTTTATTATTTTTATTGTATTTGATTAATCTAAATGATAATAATTTCTTTAAAATATTAATCTAATTATAGCATATGGATAAGTTAACTGAATAAGAGCAATGAGACAAGTGAAATGAGAGAAAGTTGGAAATACACTTCATAGGTACTTATACTACATGTGATATTATATGTATTATTTGATGGCAGATGGAAAATGTATATAGGAAACTTTAAGGCAACCACTAAAAACATTTTTAAGAGCCTTCATATATCTATGATTACAGTAAGATACAACTTAAAAAGTGAAAAGAATGCAAAGCATGCAAAGTATATTCTCAGAACCACAGTGAAATTAAACTAGAAATCAATGGCAGAAGTATATCTAGAAACCTTCCAAACATTTAGAAATTAAGCAACACACTTCTAAATAATTTGGGTCATATTAAGAGTCTCAAGAGAATTTAAGGAATATTTTGAACTTAATAAAAATGAAATACCTCTTTTGGAAACATGTGGGTATGGTGAAAGCAGCATTTAGAGGGAAATTTTTAGCATTAAAAACTTATGTTAGAGAGGAAGAATATCTAAAATATGTAACATAAGCTTACACATTTATAAACTACCTTTAAAACTAGAACAACTTAAGTCTCATGCAAGTGAAAGAAAACAAATAATTAAAAATTAGAGTGGAAATCAATGAAATTTAAATTAGGTCAGCAATAAGAGGTAAAATCAATGAAATCAAAAGGGAGTTTCTTCTAGAAATTAATAAAATTGATAAATCTTTAGGTCCACAAAGTGATATCATAAGTGAAACAGACAAAGTCATTGAAAGACATAAGCATTATTATATAGAAAAGGCAGGCTATCTACATAGCAAGTACTAGAACTAATAGACAAATGTAACAAAGTGGCAAGGATACAAGGTCAATATGTAAAAGTCAAATGCATTCCTATATCCCAGTAATGAATGATTAAATTTGAAATTTAAAACTGTATCAGTTACAATCATATTCCCTACCCCCAAAAAAATTTTAGGTGTAAACCTAAAAATAATATGTATTTGGTCTATATGCAGATAACTACAAAAGCTGATGAAGACAATAGAAGATAATATAAATAGAGAAATATTTCATGAACATGGATTGGAAGATTTAATATATTTAAGCTGTTAGTTCTTCCTGACTTGATCTATAGATTCAATGAAATCCCAATCAAAATCTCAGGAAGCTACTTACCCAGTTATTTTGAACAATTCTGTAAACATGGAACCTATATATAAATATATAAAAGTTTTAAAAATTCACAAGTGCCCAAAACTGGAGGCAATCAAGATACCTTTCTATTAATTAGTTAGTCAGTTCAGTTGCTCAGTTGTGTCCGACTCTTTGTGACCCTGTGGACTACAGCACACCAGGCCTCACTGTCCATCGCCAACTCCCGGAGTTTACTCAAACTCATGTCCATTGAGTCGGTGATGACATCCAACCATCTCATCCTCTGTTGTCCCCTTTTCCTCCCGCCTTCAATCTTTCCCAGCATCAAGGCCTTTTCCAATGAGTCAGTTCTTCGCATCAGGTGACCAAAGTATTGGAGTTTCAGCTTCACCCTCAGTCTTTCCAATGAATATTCAGTACTGATCTCCTTACAGATCAAGGGACTTTCAAGAATCTTCTCCAACACCACAGTTCAAAAGCATCAATTCTGGGGTGCTCAGCTTTCTTTATAGTCCAACTCTCACATCTATACATGACTATTGGAAAAAACCATAGCCTTGACTAGACGGACCTTTGTTGGCAAAGTAATGTCTGCACATTTTAATATGTTGTCTAGGTTGGTCATAGATGAATGGTTAAACAAACTTAGGTCCATCTATATAATAGAACATTTATTGATCAGCAACAATTAAGCCATGCAAAGGCATGTGAGAATTTTAAATGCTTATTGCAAAATGAAAAAAGTCAGAAAGGGCTGTGTTCCATTTTTTTTGGAAAAGGCAAACCTAGAGACTGAATGGATTTGAGGATATTTGTAAGAGTTGAATAGCTGATGCACAAGAAATATTTTAGGGCAAACCAAAGTTTTCTTAAGATATATGAAGCATTTGTCAAAAACATAGACATTTATAACAGAATGACATTAGCACAGGCAAATTTTAAAATAAGTCAGTTAGATTTGGAAAACTCAGCAGTGGTCACAGGACTGGAAAAGGTCAGTTTTCATTCCAATCCTAAAGAGTAATGCCAAAGAATGTCCAAACTACCATACAATTGCGCTCATTTCTCATGCTGGTAAGGTTGCTTTAAGCTAGGCTTCAGCAGTATGTGAAGGGAGAATTTCCAGATGTACAGGTTGGGTTTAGAAAAGGCAGAGGAAGGAGATATAAAATTGTCAACATTTGTTGAATCATAGAGAAAGCAAGGGAATTTCAGAAAAAAAAATATTCTTTTGTTTGATTGACTATACTTTAAAGCTTTTGACTGTGTGGATCACAACAAAATGTGGAAAATTCTTAAAGAGATGGAAATTAAGAAGCGTGTATGTGGATCAAGAAGCAACAATTGGAATATGGAACAATGGACTGGTTTACAATTGAGAAAGAAGTATATTGTCACCTTGCCTATTTAACTTCTGTGCATAGTATATCATGCAAAATGTCAGAATGGGTGAATCACAAGCTGGAATCAAGATTGCTGGGAGAAATATCAACAAGCATGATACCTCTCTAATGACAGAAAGTGAAGAAGAAGAAAAGAGCCTCTTGAAGGTGAAAGAGGAGAGTGAAAAATCTGGCTTAAGGCTCTACATTCAACAACTAACGTCATGGCATCTGGTCCCATCACTTCATGACAAATAGGAGGGGAAAAAGTGGAACAAGTATCAGATTTTTTGTGGGGGGCTCCAAAATCACTGTGGATGGTGACTGCAGCCATGAAATTAAAAGATGCTTTTCCCTGGAACAAAAGCTATGACAAAACTAGACTGCATATTAAAAAACAAAGATATCACTCTGCCAACAAAGGTCCATATAGTCCATAAGGTCCATATAGTCAAAGCTGATTTTTCCAGTAGTCATATATGGGTATGAGAGTTGGATCATAAAGAAGGTTGAGCACCAAAGAGTTCCAGTCCAGCAATTTTCCTTGGTATTTAGTCAATAGAAATAATAATATATGACCACACGAAAAACTTTATATAAATATATCCCCAAAGTCCATAATAGATTAATTCATAACTGCAAAATATTGGAAGTAAATAAACCATTCATCTCATAATTAGATATGTAATATTTGTTGCACCTATCCATATAGTGGAATACTATTCAGAGATAAAAGGGAATGAATTAATGGTGCATTTAACAACATGGATGAAATACAGTTGCATTATATTATGTGAAATATTGATAAATAAGACAGCTACATATTGAATGTTGTTTATATAGCTTTCTGTAGAATTATAATTATGGCAGAAAACAGATCAGTGATTACCTTCATTTAGCAATTTTTATGATGGTTCTATGATGTGAGCATGATTAAATGAGTAAATCATTTGCCATTTGTGACTGAACTCAATTTCAGCCCCTGTCTCCTCCTTGAAGGTCTGGGGTGGGGTGGGGTGGAGGTCTGAGGGTTCTCTAATCACACGGCTGGTTCCTCTGGTCGTCAGCTCCCATGCTGAAACTATCTAAGGAACCACCAAGAGTCATTTCTCTAGCATAAGTTCAGATATGGTCTTGAATGGTTCATATATTCAGTTTCCACTTTCATGTTACATAAGTTTGTGCAACAATCAAAAGAGATGATGCTGAAATGGAGAGGGTAGCATGGAAACATATACACTGCCATATGTAAAATAAATCGCCAGTACAAATTTGCTCTACGACTCAGGGAACTCAAACTGGGGCTCTGTGACCACCTTGAGGGGTGGGGTGGAGTGGGAGGTGGGAGGGAAGTTCAAGAGGGAGACGACATATGTATACCTATGCTGATTCATCTTGATGTATGGCAGAAAGCAACACAATATTGTAAAGGAATTATCCTTCAATTAGAAATAAATACATTAAAAAAAAGAGAGAGAGATGATGTTTGTATACAGTCAGGATGTCCCTGGGACACAGTGCTCCGATGTATGACACATACTGTAGCTTTCTTGACTGCTGCCACCAGTATTTCTGTTGCTGCAGTTAAGTCTGCCACGAACATTTGTAAAACAGTATACATGATTAAACTTCATAGTAGCCTCAAGGCTTAAAGACTTTTTAAATATAAAGAGTGAAAATATTAATATGTAAAATGTAAGCTAGTTTGAAGAATTTGGGAAGAAGCAGGTCAGGACGAGATTATGGATTTGAACAAGACAAATGTCTTCGCTAATTTCCATGAGAGTCTTTAATATGTGCTTCTATGCCATTTTATGTTTAACTCCTTTAAACCATTTAATACTCAGTTTGGGGATTTTCACATCTGAGTCTGTGTTTAGACTATCAATGATTTATAGAAAGAAAAAGTGTCTGGTTTTCTTTATTGTTTACATTCATAGAGTAAACCCAAATTCTACTACTTAGTTGGTTCTCAAGAAATACAAGTTGAGCAAATAAGAATCCATTTCTAAGTTTTTTTTAAAAAAACTATATGGCTGTTTAAATAAATTTTGACCATGTTACTAAGACACAGCAATGCTGTGTGTAGGTATCAAAGTGTATTTAATCTTGCTAAGATATAATACCACAAACCACAACAGAAATTCAATGCACAAATGTATGGGCTAGAAAATCCATATTTCTTTTATTCTTCATATTTATATTTTATATAAATATTCCTCTCCAATGTTGTTGATTTGTGAATGTTAATGTTTTTAAAATTTATTTTGCTATATACAAAATATTTATTAAGTTGTTTTAATATCTGACATAATTTTTAAATGTAGTAAATTTCTTATTTGTTATTTTCCAATTAACCTTTTGCCAGAAAGTTAATTTTCTTGGCAACTGATCATAACAGACAGTCATTATATGTATAATGGCAGTCATAATCAATAAGTCATAACCTATAATAATACTCTCACATTAGTAAAGTATGTATTAGTTGATAAATCAAAATTAATTACATGTTGATGTTGAAAACAATTTATAAAATAAAATGAATTACATATTGTAACAAAAGAAAGATACTTCAAAAATATTTAAGCTATTCAACCTATACATATTCCTGTTACCCTTAGAGTACATCCTAAGTGTCTCTGTTTAAAAGCTATATTTCTATTAATCCACTTTAAAGATTACAAATGAAATATGTTTAGTGAAGAGATGATATTTATAAATAAAAATATGGGAGGGGAGATAGGCTGTAATTCCATGTCCCTCCTTTAACCACTGCTAACATATTATACTGCTTTCCAATATAATATATATATTTGTAAAAAGAAAAGTGGACTCTCCAAAAATGCAATAAGCAAAATGCTATCATTAAATGAGGAAAATCAAACCTTTGTTCCTATTCACAAGGAGAACTTCCCAAGCACCTGAGAACTTTGCCTTCAGTTCACTACGTATCAGCTTGTTGCCTTATCTTAGCTGCTGTTTTACATTATAATGGCATGGTAAAGAAGAGACAAAACTGTTGTTTCCCTGCTGACGATGTAATCAATACACACCTGTTTTCTGCTGGGAAAACTGCAGCAGTAGATGTGGTGGCATTTTAACCTGTAAGACGGTGACAAAATAGCATGCTGGAAACACATGAATTTGACAAACTTTCACATACTGTTTGCAAATTGAACACAAGCAGTGGGATGCTGGCATATGTTACAATTTCCATGATGACAGATTATGAGGCTTCAGGTAAAAGAATCATTCATGGAAAAAAAGAGGAAACCCAGTCATGAGACAAAGCTATAAGATGTATATATACTTCATGTTTTCTAATATCTTCCAAATATGTTTATTTTAATATGAAGTTTCTTCTAAAAGCAAAAAAGTTGTCTTTTATTGTATCTTTTATAATATCTATAAAAATATCCATTAAAATCTTTTATAATATCTATAAAAGTGGGGAATGTAAAATACATTATACTTTTTCTTGAATTCTTGGTAAAATATATTATAAAATTAAAAGGTCTAAATGTGATATTTTGAATAATTGTTTTAATTTTTTAAAAAAATAGTTATTTAAGCAATGCATATGTAAAGAGATGCTGTATCTGAATGTAGTTACACCATCAGTTACTCTTCCTGCAAATTAGGATTATTATCTACACTGTTAGTCTATTTCATACAAAATTGAACAAATTGGCCACATGATCAAATAGTTTCTTATTTAGAACAAAAAGAAATTATTATTGAGTTTTTGCTCAATTATTCTTTGTCATTTGCTGAGTATGCGTTTAAAGAATGTTATCATTTTAATTTTATGATGAGGGGAAATCCAATAGCATTTTAGAAGCTATTAAAAATTATTATTTGTATTGCCAATTTTTGTAAATATTCTTCTTCATTAATAATAACAAATAAAATTTCAATTTTTTGTATATTTGTAATACATTTATTGATTTATTAGTCAGTAACTTTTCTTCATATATTATCATACAAAAATAATGTCTCTTTGTTTTCTAGCTCTAATTAAGTTGATCTGAAGACAATCTCCAACCAAAACTATGGTATTTTGAAAGAATTACCTTGGTACTGGGAATCATATAAAATTATGACTTTAACCTTATTTTTTTTCCAGAAAAAGAGCACAGATTTTATAGTTACTTTTTGTTATCTTATAGGTTATATTACAATATTTAATTTAGTTTTTATTTATACAGTTTGTATAATGCCATTTTCTCCAGTATTAAATAATAAAGTGGTTTAGATGTGAAGCTAAAAATTCTAATTGCACATGATTCTGTTTATAGCAGGAAGTCATCAGTGCTTCTGTAAGAAAAAAAAAGAAGGAAAATCTGAGGTAACAAAAGCATTTCTAGCTTTCCCTTTTGAAAGTTTGTTTTGTGTATAATAAAAACAACCAATCACCCAAGTGGAGATGACAGAAGATAGAGCCCCAAACATTTCTCTCATTCCAATTAGCCAACTGACCTGTCCATCATTTACAATTTATATTCTGCTATTTATTGAGAGGCTAAATAATAATGCTGTTGAGTTTTCACATATGTCTCATAAATCTAGCTCCTTGGATGATGCCTTCCCTGACTCATTCCTATTTTTCAAGTATTTTGCTCACATGAAATTGTTCTTGTTCATTATTTGCCCTTGGTTTTGTTGTACTTGTTGTCTGACTTCCTAAAATAGAATGTAAAAATTCTTAAAGCAAGTACCCTTTTCTGTCTGTGTATGAGTGCTGCAGTCCATGGGGTCACAAAGAGTTGGACATGACTGAGCTGGTCCAAAGAGTTGGTACTGGACTGAACTGAATGTTAAAAATTTAAAACATATTTTAGAACTTGACCCACATTGTCTGTACCATGTAACTTTATTTTGACCAACCTGTGGCCATTTAATGTAACACTCTGTCAATAAGAATACTATCAAAATCCAGGCTAAATCTATAGGGCCACTAAGAGTTCTAGTCAGTCTTGTTGACAAGACTAATATGTATCTTCTCTATCACTTTTCCCCACTGTGCTTATATAAAGATGAAGAATAAAGCCATAATTTGAGACTTGGATATCTATTTCTGTTTATGCTTACTTTCCTTGAATACCCTGTAGTAAAAGAAATTTAGAGTAGAAATTTTAGATTCTTAATACTGTATGGAAGGAAAATATCATCTAAAGAAAATTATTCTTGAAAAAACTTTATGAATCCATAAGATTGCACTCTTACATATCATCCTACAAATCCAAACCATCTAGTTTTCCTTCCAGTTTGAAAAAGGCTACTGTTTCTTCAGTTAAGAGTTAGAAGATACAGTTGGTTTGTGTTTAAGGGCCATTTTGGTTAAAATATGAATATTAAACACGAGAATTGCACTTACTATTTTATCATACACTACCAGAGGGCATATCTGTATTCACGACAGCCTCAAGTCTTACTTCTAGGTGCATATGTCAATTGAGTGGAAAAGTGGAAATAAATGCTTACACAACTAAACTGATTGTCTCTCAGGAGTAGAATTCAGCTTCACTCTAATATATCAGGGTCCTTTAAGACTTGACCATAAAAGAAGAGATAATATACTTTTCTTGCCTTGAATCAGGTAATTATGAGATTGAACAAAGCAGTAATAGCAGCTTACACAGAACTACCCTTAGTGGCCCTCGTCTATGTTCATTTTGATGCGTTCAGCTGGCCAGCTTATATCTGACTTGTGTTCAGTCCATCTCTGCATTCTTAAATCCAACTGTCTTGGGATCTAACTCTGCCAAGCCTTGGTCTACACCATCTGCTCTGACTGACTGCCAGGATTCCCGGCTGCCCCAACAAGCCTGCAGAGACATTCTGGTCTTTATATCTTCTGAGAATATTTGAGGTTTCCAAGTAGATGACTCTCAGATAAGTGAAGTATTGCAGGGTCCCAATTATAGAACATAATACTTCTCTTCCATTGATTATGATGTGATCTCTAACTATAAAAATCTGTCACCTAAAGTATGTCACTTTGTTTTATGTGACAAAATTGACAATAAACATTGACAAACCGCAGCATGTATAGAGTAGACCAGCAGAGCAATGCTAATTCTCGTAACTATAAGAAAAGGTGTCTAAGGAAACTGACATGCGGGGCCTGGAAAACAGAATACCAATGAATAATAGACTATAATAATAACAATAGAAAGTGACTTCATCTTCAAATGAAAAACACAGTTCAAAGAATGAGGGAATTCTTTCCAAGAGTCTACACGCTTACTGAGTGTTCATCGATGAAAAACTGTAACTGTTGTCAGTTCAGTTTAACAAGTGCTTTCAAATCTTCAAACACTTCACGGTTTTATGGACTGGAGTTTCTTCTTGCTAAAACAAGGTTGGGAGAGGGGAAGTGTGAGATCCAAAGACAAAACTACAAAAAGGAAGCTCAAAAATATTAAGAATATTACAAGAAGACTATCAAAATACAATATTTATTAGAGCACATACAGCAAACTGGGTTTCATACTCTGCAGTGATTATGTAAGAGAAAAGCATTATGGTTAAAAAAAAAGAGAAATATGATAGTTGGAATTCATAATGTACTAATCATTAATAACTAGTGAATCTCTGAGTATTTTTCTGCACCAAATAAAGGATGGTTTAATTCTTTTCATGTAAATATATATAGAACAAATTGTAACTCTCTAAATAAAAGATTATTATTAGTAACAGTAATAAAGAACATTATATACCTTAAACATAACACAATTGATTTCAATCTTTTGTCTCCTAACTTCTTTCATGAAAGATTTTATCTACATCATCAGAGAGATGTTCTGTAGCTAAAAGTTTAAATCTAATTTATCCAGTTTCTAAAAGTGCTATAAATTATCACTTAATAATAAAGACTTAATTAGAGCAGCCTGCTATTTATTTTTAAAAACCTGATTCTTAGCCAATATACAATCCAAAGATGGTATAAAATTTTTCCTCCTGTCCCAACAAAACTAAAAATCCTCAGTATATTTTTCTACTCAGATACTTTATTTATTCTTCAAATATATATTAATTAAGCATGAATTTTGAGACAGACTCAATCATCTGTAAGTATGATATGCTATGAATGCTTGCTTAATGGAAATCAAGTGGGGATCAGTTCTCTCCATTTCTGTAGAAAGAAGATTGATTATTGCTCAGAATTAGTGAATGCTAGGCACTTTCATTTTCCACTTTAATTACTCAGAGTTTTTTGAGGTTATTCTCATCTCCTATTATGGAATGCGTGTGTTATGAGGAGATAAATGGAACTTTAGACTCTGGATTGCAAATATGAGGAGGCACATTTATATCTGATATCACAGTCTACCAAGCACCAGATGTAAAAGACATTGTGCATTATTGAGTAACAAGATATGACCTTGTACTTGTCCCACTTCGGGAGGAGTGAATGCAACTAATATGACATTGGTTTAAGCAGATAATAAATGATATTTGGCATCTTCCTTTGCAGGAAAGATGAGTAAATGAATGAAAGGAAGACTGAGTGAACTAGTTATTTAAGAGGGATTATCAAAGTTGAGAGATTATTTTTGCCTTTTACATACAATGCTTATTATTTTTCTTTTATAGACAATCCTTATTTTCCCTTAAAACATGTGATCTGATGCTGAAAATGGAAACTAAGGAAGGCAGATAAGGAAGGTTGAAAAACAGACTAACAGCAAATAACAGGAAGATGCTGGATATTGATATCACTGGAGCTTCCATTAACATCCTCAGTTTTCAACCTCCAGAATCCTTTTAGGTAAGAGAAACTAAATCTGTGTCTTGAAATTTTCACTATTATTTTGTATCTTAAAAAGCATATATTCTAAATGATTGAGTATCAGAAGGACAGCAGGACTAAAGAAACAGTTTGTGTCAATATTTTTAAAGGAAAAATTAAGAATTTTTCCCTTAAAAATTTTTAAGTGAATTTTTAAACAAGGACAGATATTACCATCTCATTAATAGTGGTATACTTTTGGGGGAGTTAATTTTTATAGAAAAATGATAAATAATTGGTGAATACACATTTTCTATCATTTTAGATTCTTTAAGAAAAGCAATTTTTTCTGTTATTTTGATAAAATTTAGCACAAAGGTAATTTAGAAAAAAGTGACTGAATCACCATAGATACAAAATAGTACCATATAATAGTCTTAGTAAGACCCTGGTTCTTTTACTATAGAAGAAGAATGTAACATGTCAAGTTGGTCGACATAAATTGTTGTACTGAAAACACAGTCTATCTGAGTCTGAATGCCGAGTTCCAAAGAATAGCAGAAGTTAAGAAATAGAGGAAAACAATAGAATGAGAAAGACTAGAGATCTCTTCAAGAAAATTAGAGATACCAAGGGAACATTTCCTGCAAAGATGGCCACAATAAAGGACAGAAACATTAAGAACCTAACAGAAGTAGAAGAGATTAAGAAGAGGTGGCAAGTATACACAGAAGAACTGTACAAAAAAACGTCTTAATGACCCAGATAACCACAATGGTGTGATCACTCACCTAGAGCCAGACATCTGGAGTGTGAAGTCAAGTGGGCCTTAGCATCTTCGGAAGCATTACTACAATCAAAGCCAGTGTAGGTGATATAATTAGAGTTGAGCTATTCCAAATATACTACTAATAATAAACCTATGCTGTTAAAATGCTTTACTCAATATGCCAGCAAATTTGGAAACTCAGCAATGGCCACAGATCTGAAAAAGATGTGCTTTCATTCCAATTGCCAAGAAGGGCGATGCCAAAGGATGTTCAAACTACCAGATAATTTTGGTCATTTCAAAAGCTAGTAAGGTAATGCTCAAGATCCTTCAAGCTAGACTTTAGCAGCCTGTGAACCAAGAACTTCCAGATATTCAAGCTGGATTTAGAAAAGGCAGAGGAACCAGAGGCCAACTGGCCAACATCCGTTGGATCACAGAAAAAGCAAGGGAATTAAAGTAAATAAAAACAAGTAATTCTGCTTCATTGACTATACTAAAGCTTTTGACTGTGGGTTGCAACAAACTGTGAAAAATTCTTCAAGAGATGGGAATACTGAACCACCTTACCAGCCTCCTGAGAAACCTGTATCCAGGTCAAGAAGCAACAGTTAGAACCAGACATGAAAGAACAGACTGGTTCAAAATTGTGAAATCAGTATGTCAAGATTGTTTCTGGTTACCCTGCTTATTTAATTTATATGAAGAGTACATCATGTGAAATGCTGGGATGGATGAATCATAAGCTGAAATCAGGAATGCCAGGAGAAATATCAACAATCTCAGATATGCAGATGAAACTACCCTAATGGCAGAAAGTGAACAGGAAGTAAAGAGCCTCTTGATGAAGGTGAGAGAGTAAAAAAGCTGACTTAAAACTCAGCATTCAAAAAACTAAGATCATGACATCTGATTCCATCATTTCATAGCAAATAGATAGGGGAAAAAATGGAAATAGTGACAGACTTTATTTTCTTGGGCTCCAAAATCACTGCGGATGGCGACTGCAGCCATGAAATTAAAAGATACTTGCTCATTGGAAGAAAAGCTATGACAAAATTAGACAGAGTATTAACAATCAGAGACATCACTTTGCTGACAAAGGTCCATGTAGTCAAAACTATGGTTTTCCCAGTAGTCATGCACAGATGTGAGAGCTGGACAAAAAAGGCTGAGCACCAAGGAATTAATGCTTTTGAACTGTGGTGTGGACAAGATTCTTGGGGAGTCCCTTGGACAGCAAGAGTATCAAACCAGTCAACCCTAATGGAAATCAACCTTAAATATTCATTGGAAGGACTGTTGCTGAGGTTGAAGCTCCAATAATTTAGCTACTTAATGGGAAGAGCAAACTTATTGGAAAAGACCATGATGCTGGAAAAGATTGATGGCAGAAGGAGAAGGGGACAACAGAGGATGAGATGGTTGGATAGCATCACCAACTTAATGGACATGAGTTTGAGCAAGCTCTGGGATGTGTGAAGGACAGGAAATCCTGTCTTACTGCAGTCCATGGAGTTGCAAAGATTTGGACATGACTTAGTGACTGAACAACAATCCAAGTCTACATGAGTATTTAAATATCACAAATACTGGATATAACATGTGCATTATATATAAAAAAAGACAGATTGTATTTCCCCCCCTACATTAAGAAGATTCTTATAGCTTGCAGTTTAAAGTACTAATAACCACAAATTTTGTGGGATAATTTCTCATTCCTTATAGAAAATGAAGCTTCACAACCTAGATGCCCATCAGCAGATGAATGGATAAGGAAGCTGTGGTACATATACACCATGGAATATTACTCAGCCATTAAAAAGAATTCATTTGAATCAGTTCTAATGAGATGGATGAAACTGGAGCCCATTATACAGAGTGAAGTAAGCCAGAAAGATAAAGACCAATACAGTATACTAGCACATATATATGGAATTTAGAAAGATGGTAACAATAAACCTATATGCAAAACAGAAAAAGAGACACAGATGTACAGAACAGACTTTTGGACTCTGGGAGAAGGCGAGGGTGGGATGTTTCGAGAGAACAGCATCGAAACATGTATATTATCAAGGGTGAAACAGATCACCAGCCCAGGCTGGATGCATGAGACAAGTGCTCGGGCCTGGTGCACTGGGAAGACCCAGAGGGATCGGGTGGAGAGGGAGGTGGGGGGGGGGGATCGGGATGGGGAATACATGTAAACCCATGGCTGATTCATGTCAATGTATGACAAAAAACCACTACAATACTGTAAAGTAATTAGCCTCCAACTAATAAAAATAAATGGAAAAAAAAATTAGGAATAAAACTACCATATGAACCCCCCCCCCCCAAAAAAAAAGAAAGAAAATGAGGCTTCACTGTGGCTCACATTAGTCTATTCATTTTGGCATCCAATTTAAAATAATAGTTGCATAGTTATTATTGCTACTAACATGAGTAACTAAAATCATTAGAATAATTACAAACTAAGTATTTTTAAAGTTCCTGCTAGTTTCCCGGCATAAAAATTATTTCAATCTTTTAAAAATTTGATGATAGGCATTGAACACTGAAAGTTACTTAGTCGTGTCCTGAATCTTTGTGATCCCATGTACTAATGGCCTTCCAGGCTCCTCTCTCCATGGGATTCTCCAGGCAAGAATATTGGCATGGGTAGCCATTTCCTCCTCCGGGTATTTTCCTAACCCATAGATCCAACCCAGGTCTCTTGCATCACAGGCAGATTTTTTGCCATCTAAGCCACCAGGGAAGCCCCACAAATTTTAGTGACCTTTAATAAATACACAGAGGTGTGTGTCTCTTCCACCACAGTCAAGATAAGCAACAATTCTACTACCCCTAGGAAATTTACTTGTGTTGCCATTTTATAATCAATCCCTCTCACATTCCCAATCACAAGCAACCACTGTATTTATATAAATGGAATAATTCAATATTTAGCCTTTTGAATCTGGCCACTTTCATTAAAATACCATGTAGATACGTCTATCCAAGTAAATGTATTTACAGTTTATTCCTTTTAACAGTTAAATAGTATTCTATTATATAATTATACCACTGTTTTTTATCCAATCACCAGTTAAACTAAAAAAAAATAATAAAGAAAGCTACTATAAATATTTGTATAGAAGTTTTTGCATGAGCAAAAACTGTTTTTAATCATACAATAGACATCAGTTTAACTTTATAAGAAATTGCCAAATTGTTTTCAAAAGTGGCCAATTGTTTTGTAATCCCACAATGAATGAAAGCTCTGAGAGCTAGGCATCTATGTCAGAACATTTTTTTTTTTTTAAAGTTTCATTTTAACTATGCTTTCTGTCATAAACCATTTTGTAGTGCAAATAACACAATCAGGCATAGAGTTTTAATTTCCTCATTCAAAGACTATCTCAGCCACAAACCATGTGATTAGGTGCACAAAATTGATATTTTTTCTCATAAAATGTAATATTTACCCTTCATGTCATTGACAGTATCTTCAAACAAGGCAGACTTATTTTCTCAAAGCATTTGTTATATACTCACATGTCTTTTGAGGCTTTGAGAGGTGTTTTTTGTTTTTTTTTTAATTTCAGTTATCATATAATCTCTCAAGAACTGCACTCTGTTTATAATTAGTATAAACAGAATACCAACTGTTATATATGCAAAATTGCATTTGATATTCATATGTAGTGATTCAAAGACAAGTCTAAAGGACATAGGTTAAAATAAATGATTAAACACATTACTAGATCAATCCTGTTTATCCAAATATATATACACACCCATGATTTAAGTTTGCATGCATATATATATATATACATATATTGGTAATACATGCAATAAACACAGATTTATACATACATTAAAAATTTTTTATTTCTATTTTAATGATGTCAATGATAAAAGTTTTAATAATGTTTTCTTTTTACATTTAAATGCATTACTCATTAGTTTCTATCTAATAATATTGAAAGAACACATTAAGTTGAAAAATAACAAAAATGGCTGTAAGCTATATTATTAAATACTATGTGTATAAGCATCTTAGATCATCATTTAATTACATATATTGTCCTATTTGTATATATTATAACTGGATTATATACTACAAACAGTTCTGTAATATGGGTATTTGAAGTACATGCAAATTATGGGTTGGAAGACTGCATGTCAAAAGCTAATTACAATTACCCATTAAGTGGTGATTTTTTTTTAAATCATCACATTAATTCTATCAATTAAAAATTAAATATAATAAAACCTATTTACTCTTAAATATTTAAAATCGTTAATAATTTTATAGCAGTTAATTGCATATACACACAGTGTGAAAGTAAACAGTTGTAAGTAAGCATAAAATTAAACATAAAACTATGAGTATTGTTTAAAATGTGTATTGTGGCTCAGCTGGTAAGAATCTGCCTGCAATGTGGGAGACCTGGATTCGATCCCTGTGTTGGGAAGATCCCCTGGAGAAGGGAAAGGTTAACCACTCGAGTATTCTGCCCGGGAGAATTCCATGGACTCCATAGCACGTGTATAGTAGAGTTTTGTAGTAGTCTCTAGTACTCCACAGACTTCACAGCACATGAACCGTGAACTTCCAGTTGTTCAAGCTGGTTTTAAAAAAGGCAGAGGAATCAGAGATCAAATTGCCAACATCTGCTGGATTATTGAAAAAGCAAGAGAATTCCAGAAAAGCATCTATTTATGCTTTATTGACTATGCCAAAGCCTTTGACTGTGTGGATCACCACAAACTGTGGAAAATTCCTCAAAAGATAGGAATACCAGAACACCTGACCTGCTGCTTGAAGAAATCTGTGTGCAGATCAGGAAGCAACAGTTAGAACTGGACATGGGCCAACAGACTGGTTCCCAATAGGGACAGGTGTACAGCAAGGCTGTATATTGTCAACCTGCTTATTTAACTTATATGCAGAGTACATCCTGAGAAATGCTGGGCTGGATGAACACAAGATGGAATTAAGACTGATGGGAGAAATATCAATAACCTCAGATATGCAGATGACATCACCCTTATGGCAGAAAGCGAAGAAGAACTAACGAGCCTCTTGATTAAAGTGAAAGAGGACGGTGGAAAAAGCTGGCTTAAAGCTCAACATTCAGAAAACTTAAGGTCATGGCAAATAGATGGGGAAACAGTGGAAACAGTGATAGACTTTTCTTGGGCTCCAAAATCACTGCAGATGGTGACTGCGGCCATGAAATTAAAAGACACTTGCTCCTTGGAAGAAAAGTTATGACCAACCTAGACAGCATACAAGAAAGCAGAGACATTACTTTACCAACAAAGGTCCATCTAGTCAAGGCTATGGTTTTTCCAGTGGTCATGTATGGATGTGAGAGTTGAACTATAAAGAAAGTTGAATGCCAAAGAATTGATGCTTTTGAACTGTGGTGTTTGGAGAAGACCTTTAAGAGTCCCTTGGACTGCAAGGAGTTCTAACCAGTCAATCCTAAAGGAAATCAGTCCTGAATATTCATTGGAAGGACTGATGCTGAAGCTGAAACTCCAATGCTTTGGCCACCTGATGGGAAGAACTGACTCATTGGAAAAAACCCTGATGCTGGGAAAGATTGATGGTGGGAGGAGAAGGGGATGACAGAGGATGAGATGGTTGGATGGCATCACTAACTCAATGGACATTAGTTTGAGTAAATCCCAGGAGTTGGTGATGGACAGGGATGTGTGGTGTGCTACAGTCCATGGGGTCACAACGAGTTGGTCACAACTGAGTGACTTTCACTTATTGTTTAAAAGGCTATGCCAAACTGCCAGTTGATTTTATAATTCACTTATAATGTTTATAATTTTATATATGTTTATATGTTTTATATGTTTATATATGTTTATAATTATGCAAACTAGTAGAAGAGAATTCATATCTCAAGCTTCAGCACTCAAAAGTTATTGATGTAAGGTAAAATAATTACTTATTTTACAGAATTATGTCCTATAGATATAAAAAAAAATTAGTTTTAATTATTGAACAAGTAAACAAGTCTTACAAAATTAGTTTAAAATATTTGTTTCAAGATATTGTTTCACAAAAGTAAATATATATCCATAAGTAAAGAGAAATTACTTTGCATAACACTGTTTTCACCATAGATTTCTTATAAATAAGCCCCAAAGCACTGCTTAACCATATTATTTTACTGAATAAATTAGTTTAATTTAGTCAACTAATTATTAAGCCTGTCTCTGAACTTTCAAATGAGGTTTACTTCTCTCTCTATTTCTTCCTGAATTCATGTATAATACCCCATGGAACACAGCAGTCCTGCATTGATTCTCAAAGTCGTGAGAGCGACTTTCCTACTTTCCTACTTTCATATTCATCAACAAGTCATTCTCCTCTAAGTCGCTTTACCTGGAAGAGTCTCTGTGCCACTGTTTCATTTTGATTGGCATAGTACTTTGTTAATGTTTATAAAATCTTTTTAAATGTCATTTTTCAAATTCTACTTTTGTTCTCTTAGGGTTTTATAATAGATAAGTAAAAAATAAATGATTACTTCCTTTTTAATGATATCTCCACAGTAATTCACATATTTCTGTCTGTTGAACTTTTTTTAAACTTATTCTCTTTCATTGCTCTAGGATAATGCTGATTCTTGCTTATTTGAGTCTCTTGTCCAATAAAACATTACTTCAATACACATAAGATTTAAAATGACTACAGTAAGATTCTGTTTTTGACCCCATTACTTAAGGTAGACTTCTATTAGATGTCAAACATATTGCTTACCAAATTTTTGCCCATCATGATTTTTACTGTATCTGTGTATTATAAGAATCTTATTTTTATGTATAATACAAAAGAACACAGCTATGTTATAGATATTCAGACGCACAAATGGAATGGAGGTCCCCTCTTGATTCTGCTAGCCAGGTATTAATAGCTGAATACTTGTGGGAAAATATTAAGTTGTTGCATTTTTGAAGTTGACATAGATACACCGAAGTATCAGGTCTGTAATGCAGGCAGTCAGAACATGCTTGAATACTAAAATACTTTCCACAACAGCTTCCTTCTAAGCAAAAAATACTCCTAAGATCATAGCTTTTATTTTGTTTATGTTTTAAGTTATATGTTTCTAATGTTTACATTTCAGTAAGTATATAAAACAAAAATAAAAATTTTCATCATTTTTGATGTAAAACTACCTCACATATCACCATTGGTAGTTTGGGAAACACTAGCCAAGAAGACCTAATTGGAAAGAATTTATGAAACTTCAAAGTCTAACATCCTTTCTTCTTGTTGAATTACATGAATACCAAATGTAGCTTAGGCATACATGTTTTGTTAAAACAATCTATAGAAGTTTAAATACTATAACTTTACTATTTTATGAATTATGTTTATTTTTTGATAAAAAGAATCAGATTTATTTCTCTATTATATTGCTCTTTGCATTACAGGAATATAGCATATTACTTGGGTCATAATAGATATGCAAGATATACTTGAACTGAATCCCGAGATTAATTCAAATTTTAAAAAGCATATCAAAAATATTTATAATACTATAATATGATACTTTGTTTAATATATATGTATATATATGTCAGGCGAGTGTATGTTCCTCAGTTCTTTGTCTCGTCACAACAAGGATTTGGAGTGACAGACATTAAAGCCCCCTCGGCGGGTCACAGCTCTCGGGTCTTGGACAGACCGTGTTATAGCTCTTAGGTCTAAACAAACCGTGTTATAGCTCTTAGAGAAACCAGTGTCATAGCTCAGTGTTAGGGCTCTATCTTATTTAGAAGATAACAGGAAAACCCATCTTCAAGGGGTGAGGGCACATCAATCCAAAGACGCGAAGAGAAGAGCGCCCCAGAGCGCGGGAGAGAGAGAGCTCTTCGGCTCCTCTTTTTATATGTTTTATTCTCCCCCTGGGCCTGCCCTATGCAAATTGGGCTTAGGCAGGTATACTGTTCTACCTGAAGTCCTCACTCCAGTCCGAAGACCTTCCTTTGACCTTCCTCTGTTCTATTTTTGTGGGCTTTTCACTTCCTTTTTTAGCCACCGCCATTTTCGACTCCTTTTCCCTATTCTAACTACCTAACATATTTCTTAATATACACATATGTATTCATTATGTACATTTACTAATGTAGTACTATCACTAACGATGCAAATTTCCCGTCTCATATATTTTGTCTTTCTCATTTCACGTCTATATTACACATGTTTTCTTTTCTTTCTTTCTATCTATCTATCTATCTTATCTATCTATCTATCTATCTTTCTTTCTTTCCTCAAACATCAGGCCAGGGAGTTCTACAAATTTCTGAGTTGTATCTGAGATTCTGAAAGAGATTCTGATGTAGTGAGTATGCAGAGGTGCTCAAGGAAATGAGTTTTTAGCAAAGACTGCTGGTAATTCTAATGCAGATGGTCTTTTGATAACACTTTGTGATTCCCAACAGCTATGAAAGGAAGATAATTTGGTTAATTTGTGAAAACAAAGCAATATGTTAATGAACTATTTTGGCAAATTGTAATGTTTCATAAATAAAATGACACATCATTAACACAAGAGATTAAGAAATAGAGAAATCAACATAGACTAGACATACAGTAGTCTCTTCCCAATTAGATGTTTAGTTTATACTGTATAGTCAGTAGAAAACTTTTGATTGAGAAATGTAATACCTATAATAAAAGCATGAGTGAATTAATGGACTCACTTAAAAATTTACCATGAATAACAATACCAGCAACAACCTTAATAGCAGGAATGTAAATAAGAATATCAGTAATATTTTACATATGTTAAATATATAACAGTGGATTATATTTTTCCTCTCTGTTAGACATAATTCATAGTCTATCTGAATGTGAATCTTGGATTTACTGAAACCCACTGTTCAAGATAATATGTGACATAAGAGATCTAGAGAATGGGTTCAAACATTTTAAACCCACCCTACTTCATGTGCCTTTGTGGAACCACAATTCCAAAGCTATTTTTATAACCCTATATTCATATATTCTCTTATAATTACTGAAATATAGAAAACTAATAAAGAAATTTATTATGATAAAGAGAGACTTCAAGTTGACCACATTTTAGACAGCTTCCCCCACCTCCCCTCCCCGCCCCATCTACCTCAGACCTCCCTTTTCTCAGAGCATTTATTTTAAAAACTTGCAATTGTAAAAATTTTCTTCACCCTTTGAGATGTACATTTTCTCCCAGCCTCTATTCAGTTTCACAACACAAGGGTGCCTTTCTTAAGGGAGTCATCCCTTTGAAATATAGTAAAAAAGGAAGAAAGATTCCCAATTCCCAGTCTCCCTTAAGCAGGAAGGAGCCTAACTTCGAAGCTTCAGTTGGCAAACAGATGACCTTATCATACCCTTCAACTTCTGCCCTAATGTCCTCTAGAACTTTCCCACTAGCTCACCCATCCTGGATAGGGCTCAGTCCCTCTCCATTACTGCAGCAGTCTTGAGTAAAGACTTACTTTGCTGTCTAACAACATCCAGTGCAATTTTTTTTACATCGTTTCTTACTTCTTTTACTTTATATTACATTAAAAGCTCTTAAATTACCAAGAAAACCTTAAAAATTCAGAAACTTTTAACATGTAATATCAGAAATTTCTTCAGCCCCAGGATATATAGACAATCAATTGCTGCTTAATTAGATTTATAATTGCTAATGACTCTCTCATTTTATATAGCAGTCAATATTGATTTGTCATTTTAACTTACCTCTGTAGTCCCAGGTTGCCGTTAGTATCCCCACCAATAATCTGTTTCTACAAGCTCCATATTTGTATCAGCCTCACTTCCTAATTCAAATAAAAACATGTAAGATGAAAATAGTGGGACTTTTTTTGAAAAAGTGAACAGTTATTAATATTGTTCTCTCCAAGTGTTAGTTTTCTGATCTGTAAATGCTGTCTCAAAATTTGCTAGATTGAAACAATTTCCTAGTAAATTCTGCATGTTATCTTAAAAATATAATATGAATATCCAATTAAAAATCCTGATTATTCAAAAACAAAATTGATTCATTTTACCAAAGAGATATATATTCACCATGTCCTTATTTTCAGGTAACATCAATTAAATCATTTTTAATTTTCTCTAGACTTGATCATAATTTTCTTAAAAGAAAAAAAATGGCCAGAATGAAAATTACTTAAATTAAAATAATTTCTTTCCCAAGTATAAATCCTAATCATATTGTTAATGAATTTGAATAACTTTCACATCACCACAAGGCAAAGGCAACCATAAGTTGACATTAAATCATAATACAATGACATTAACAATTTTATGGGGGGAGCAATTAAATTTCAATATGTAAGGGAATGCTTTGGGAAATTGAAATCTCTTTTATAACCTCATTGTATTAAAATTTAGCTATCAAATTGAAGCACATATTCATAGCCACAGCTTCCTTAAACTACACTAGAAAACTGTTTAATTTTGAAACTGGATTATATAGCCACACTTTTACAGATTTTTCTCATGAGACTTTTTTTTTCTAACTTGAAAATAATTTATCTCAAATATGTAATAATGACTAAAACATTTACTAATTGCATGCAAACACACACACAAAAATAAAGCAAGTACCTTATATCCTGCCTCTCATAATGCATACCACTTCTATCAGGCTTCCCAGGTGGTACAGTGGTAAATAATACATCTGCCAATGCAGGAGACACGGGTTTGATCCCTGGGTTGGGACGGTCCTCTGGAGGAGGAAATGGTAACATACCCCAGTATTCTTGGCTGGAAAATTCCAGGGATAAAGGAATCTGGCAGGCTACAGTCCATGGGGTCTCAAAGAGTCAGACAAGACTGAGCAACTGAGTACGCATGCACCATTTCTATCAGTTGGTCTTAACTTCCTCTCATTTCTCACAATTTAGGCACAATATGTTCAACCAGTTTTTCTTAATATTCCTCATATCTTGGCTTTAGCTATTGGCAGATATGACTTAAAGTCACAGCTATCGGACACTATGATTTGAATTTTCTGAGTTTGGAAATACTAAATATCTGCCAATAGGTGATTTGTTCAAGTCCATTTAAGCAAAATCCTTAGTCACTAAATCTTGATCTATTAAAATTAGCTTTCAACTAAAACAGGTCTATCGGATTGTTCCTGGAACCTATAATTCTCTAACATTGAGGTATTGTCCAGAAAAGAATCTAAGAACCAAATAAAAATGTCAGTCTCTCTAGTAGGAAAAACAAAAGAGTGAACGTGACTATTGATTTTTTTTTAACAAAGCAAACATTTGTTCTAGTAAAATTGTAGTCTTTTCCCCCCTCAAACTATAACTTGCATTTTCAAAACAATTTAGATGCAATGTTGGGGCTGTTTAGTTGCTAAGTCATGTCTGACTCTTTGTAACCCTGAAATATTAATGAATACAATGACATCAACTGTTAATAATGTCACACTTATTAATATTAAAAATTCACATTAAATTAAAATTTCATTCAAACTTACTATGCATCCTTAATATTTGCATTAAGGAATACTTTTTCACATTCAGCTCACTTAAATAGTAATAGTTTATTTCTCAGAAATTTGCTTTCTATAAAAGTACATGGATGCTTGAAAAACATTCTCCTTTCCAAAATATTTATATTGAAATTGCTACTTTATTATTTTCTATAACTAAAATAGCACAAAATATTGCAAAGTATAAAGGCAAAATTTCTGCTTACTAAATTCATTCCCACAGCTCTTCAGTATCAAATGTTTTAAAATTCAAATTTTAATATAAAATATTTGATTCTGTAGCTGTACTACCAATAATTTATTGGCTGCATAAATCATGTACAGAGATGAAATTGTAAATTAATGAAAAGAATCCAGGTCATTAGTAGGGGACAAGAAGAATGTAGGATGAATAAAGAGTGTGGTGATGATGAGGCATAGACATATCTACAGGTTCAATGATTTTTTTCCTTTTAAATAAAATTACAAATTATTTAAGAGTAATAAAAATTTAGCAAGCTTCTTGTCCCATTGCTAATTCGATGCATAAATTGAGAAATGAAGTGGCCATATTACTAAAACTCATGGTCATCCTTTAATTATATTGGACATGCATTTTGATTTTCCTCCATCTAATACGGAAAATTGCTTTGGCTAAAACTGTCCTTTTTTTTTCCTGTTTTAAAAATATAGCTCCTGTATTTTAATCTATAATCTCCTAAAGTATTGAATTACGTGGTTTGACTTTACACTGCTTGAAGATTGAGTATTTCTTTTTGTTCCTTTTAAATTAACCTTCCATTAGTTTTGAGTGGTCTCTCCTTCTTGTATTATGGAATACTGTATAAAAGAGGATCTTATCAATTTTTACTACACCCTTAAAAATCTTAAATAACTCAATTATATTCACTCCATCTCTTCACATTTCCAGGCTAAATAATCTTAGCTTCCATACTTTCCTTTTGTGTATGCATAAGTTTCATTCTCCTTTAACCATTTTATGTGTCCTTTAAGAACTCTTTCATCCTTATCTTCCCCCAGGGAACATATTCTAACTTAAGACATTGCTTCACTTTGGAAGATTCTATATATAATTATAACATACATTAGTGCTATTAATTTGCATTTATATACCATTTCATTTATGCAAACTGCTTTTCAGTTTATCTTTATAATATTTCTGGGAACTTATTAGCATATGTTTTTGGAAAGAGAAAGTACAAAGAGGTTGAAACTAACCCCAAATCACTAGAAGTGCATCTAAATCATCTTTTTAAAACAACAAAAACTGATCCTTTTTATTTAAATAATCTATTTAACATGCTAATTTGATTGATAGGAACAGACAAAAAGTCCTTGCTAATTCTCTAGCAATAGAAAGACCAGTGAACAAAATGATAATTTTGATATATTCTTTTCAAACTAGTAAAGCACTTTTATAATGTGCATGAGTGACTTAAAAAAGTATAACTTTGCCACTTACTTTGAGTTTAAAATAATTTTGTTCAAAGAATAATTAATTTCTGATATTTTGAAAACTAAAAGTAATTGCAATCAAAATTAATTGAGGTGACAAATCTGGGAAATACCAGTTAGGGCTATAGATGTCAGTTTGATATCAACAAATGCCTCCTTTCCATTTTTATCTATGTTAAAGCTAACTGTTCTAATATTTTTGAGTTATGCAACCCTGTTTTGGAGTCATAAATTGGTGGGAATTTACCATCTTAATTCCTGGACTTTCTTTTTCTCACATTAGGTGTAATGTCTGACATTGTTTCAGTGCTATGTGCAGCCTTGATTGGTGAAATGAAGAAAGTCCCAAATGGCCTAACCAAAAGCTTAATGTTTTCTCTCTGTTCTTGCACATAAGGTCCCCTTAGCCAAACAAACCTCCTTATCAAATGGACCAAGGGAAATTACTACATATCATTAAGTAGCAAATTTCAGTTTCGGGCCAGCCCAAAAGTGATTCAAACAAGCCCATCACATCCTCCGGGAAATCAGTGCGTGCCTCGCTTACCTTGTATGCATTTGCCTTCCACAGTGCCTGGTTTCTCATTCTGTCCCAGATTGCAGGCCTTGTGTGGCCCTGTGTTAAGCAGTGTCCTCCCCTGAACTGTGAGTATTCATGACTCATGAATTACTGTCTATCTTATCTGTCCAGTCCCCAGGACCATACGTCTAAATAATGAAAGTGTCAGTCTCTTAGTCGTGCACCACCCTTTGCGACCCCATGGACAGCAGCCTGCCAGGCTCCTCTGTCAGCCAGCCTGCAATTCCAGGGCGAGCATCTCTGTGAAAACAATAATTCTTACATAACTGGACACATTGCCCACCAATGAGGGCAACCACAGAGAGCATTTCAGTTGTGAAAATGCTCATGTTCCACATTGATTATTTTAAAAATTGTAAAGATATGGGCATTTACAAATACATATGAAGGTTTTAAAAGAGAAGGTTTTTCACTCTAATGTTCCCTAGCCAGTAGTGTTTGAAAATCATTTTTTAAAATGCTAAAGCCAAATTCTTAAGATATCAACTGGTTTTTCTAGGGCAAGCACAATTCCACATTTTTAAGAACCTTAGTGAAATATGGTTAATTTCAGTTCATCATGCAGAAGTATCACAAGGAGTTAGCAAAAAATATATCCGAGTAGAGAAAAGAAAGGCCTATTAATAAATACTAAATTTATTGAGAAGAATCTCTGTGACAATAGAAATGCTAAGCAATTATCACACTTAATCTTCATGATATGTCTAAGTGAGATGCTATTTTCTCATTTAAAATATAAAGAATATGGTTCTGAGAAATAGAATGCAACCTTTTCAAAATTTATACAGCTGGTTAATATCAGTATCTTTTGGTAAGTTAAAAAAATCCACATTTATTTTTAATTATGATAGAAAGCAAAAACAACACAAGAAAAGAAAGAAAGAGAGAGACAGAAGAAAAAGGAAAGAAGGAAAAACACAAACGGGGAAATCAGTTTCTTTACTTTTTAAAAATCATAAGTAATTAAAACTGTGGAAGTACAGTAACTCTGTTACTCACTTTAAAAATTAATTCTTAGTTTCCTTTTCAATAAAATTACTGTGGAAACTAGTGGTCCTCCTTACCTCTTACTGTTGAAAAGTATATAAAAATTGCTACAGAAAGAAGGTAGATTTAAAACTCAAAATGAGATTAACCACAATATAGTATCAGAACCATTAACTACAAAAGCCATTGAAAGTGTCCAGAAGTCTCTTTTAAAACTGTTCATCATGCTTCTCTTCCTCTTTTAGTTGTAATTGCTTTTCCTTAAATATGAGCATCCAAGATAAAAGTAAAACTCTAGTTTATAGTCAGATTTTCAGTTTTATTTGTTTCTTATTTAAAAATAGGTTCTTCTTCTCTTTTAATGTTCAATATTTACTGATGATATGGAATCTGTCACCTTTTATGGAGTAGCCTAGAAAGGTTTAGAAACATTAATCTATATAAAATTATTTACATGGAAAATGCATTCCTAATTCTAAATAATGGACTTACAATATTATTATTACAAGAAAAGGGAGAGAGTGGTACTTTATTTAGAAAAAAAATTCAAGTTTAACATTTTTTTTTCTTTTTGTAAGAGAAAAGCACAATGTTCTTTTCAAATTCTTCACAATCCTTGACTACTTCTCAGGTAATAATCCTGTGTGTTGAAATGTTCAATGGAGATAATATTATATATATCACTGGTCTTGAGTCATATTTACATATCATGTATAATTACTAGTGAATAAGTACATAGTGACTTAAGCAAGATCGATCAATTTCTTCACCCGCCAACCTGCAAATTCTTCATTCACTTCACTTGGCTAAGGAGGAAATAAATATAACTTTGTTGTCAAAGTGGAGAATAAAAGTAATTATTAATGCTTCCTGCTATTATTTACCTTAAAAATCTGAAGTTTAAAAAATCCCGTGTATCTCAAAATTTATATGACTTTTAAGGAAAGTTTTCTTTATTTTCTTTGAGATAGAAACTACCTACATAACAAGTATAGGGCAGCGATGGGTCTTTTTGTAATTGTTACTATTGTCTGGTTTCTCCAATTTCTCTGATAATAAAACCTTACCTGGGAACTTGTTAAATGGAAGAATCAGCCTCAGAAAGGAGTCCTGCTATGTGGGACCCAACCTTCTCTAGTCACATCACTGTGTCATAGTGTATCAAATTCTTAGCTGCTAAGCTAATATATCACCTGTGTTACAGTTCCAGGCATCTACACATATAGTTCCATCAGTTTGAAATCACTTCCTCATATTCTCTGTCCAGTAAAGTTTCACTTATCAGTTAAATTTTTACAGGTATATGATCCTCATTCATGAAGTCATATTAATTCCATTTATAAAATTGTTCTTTTCTCTTTTGTTTCTCTATTGGCACCTCTCTTTATAAATGACCTCATAGTCAGTCATAATATTATATTATTTTTATACTAGCTATGATATCACAGCATCTCTAAGTGCCAGATCTATGCTATATACTTTGTTTTCAGTGCTTCACTTAATCCTCATACAATATATCTTCATGTTATGAATATAAAAACTGAGATTAAGAATAAGTTAAAATTTTTTCTTAATACCGTACAATAAATTATGACAGAAAGAATAATCAACACTTCTTAGTCTTTTGCCTTAAGTCACCTCTGGTTAAAAGAAAAAATTATGCAAAATAGCTTAAATAAGAGAAATGGAGGTATTATTTTAAGGGCATATGTCTTACAGAATTCATGGAAAATTTTGTACCTATGTCATAGAGAGACTGGGACAATTCTAGAGATTTTAGAGATAGGTGACTACAGACCTGTACCTTGATGCTCTACTCTTGATATAATTCCATGATCAATGGACAATTTCTGCACTTCTTTGGAATGCTAGTCAAGAATAATACCAATAAATCTAAACCTTCTTAAAAAGTTGAGCAAGAGTATATGAAGATATCTTTTAGTTAACTGTTCATCACCTTATTATTTAATTAAAAGGCTTAATATTTATTCAGCATAAATTTTCTTGCAAGAAACCACTCACATGTTTTAAGTAAAAAGAGAAGTGAGTTGAAAGTTGAGAAAGTCATCTCATGGAAGACAGGCAGAAAGAGAATCTAAAACTCAAGGAACACGTATTCACCTGGGATATCAGAATGGTTCACTTTACTTACAGCATGTTTTTGTTACCATTTGCTTCAGATTCTCTATTTGGGTTTACTTTTTTTAACTCTCTACTGATGGATTTTCTTTGTACCTCAAACATAGTTTTGCATAACTTTCAGTTAAAATTTCTATCAGAGATGTCATTGCTTGAATATTTACTTTATGATTGAAAGAAATTGATACATCCAATTTGGATTAGTTGTTCACTTCCTGTCTAATCAGCTAGTGATGATGGCTTGATGACTCTCATTTCATAGAGAAGGCATTGTATGCCAGAAGTCTTCCCCAAAGTCATATTCCTATTTTCCTCCTAAGGGATATACCAATAACATTCATACACACTCTGATTTATAATTATATTTATGATAAACATATTAGGTAATTTGGCTCTAATAGTTTAACTGGTAGGACTGTACAACAAGAAATAAGAATTTTATAGCTTATAAAAAGAAAATAAGCATTTCTATCTTTTGATACGTTTGTCCTAGTCTATTTTAAAACATGGCAAACCAATGATTTGCGTCAGAATTATACTGAAGGAAAATGATTCAAACCTCAATAATGCTATTCTTATGTGCCTATGTAAGCCTGAAAAATCATTTCAGCATCATGATTGATGAATTTGCTGCTGTCTCAGGTTTTAAAATTAATTGGAGAGAAATGAAAATTGTAATACAACTAGCTTTGACTGCACAGCATGCCTCCTATGTAAATCACTAAAAGAACACCAGAGGGAATTAAATATTTTTGAATGGCATAAAAAGAAATTTGAAACAAATGCAAAACTTTGGAATAAAATATATAGATGATTTTTTAAAGCTACTATGCTATAATTATAAAATTTTAAAATAACTAGATATATTGTCGATAAAGATAATAGGGTTGGAATATATATGTTTAATTAGGTCAGTTTTTGCTAACTTTGTCTTATATTTAAGAATAATGGTTTTATTTTAATTATAATATGATAGCCTACATTTTCTCAAGTCATATCTTGTCAACATTTCCAGAAGCAGAAAATCATTCTATGTCATTTTTCAGCGTGAATAGCTCCCTTTACAAAGTCAGGGTTCTAAACACAAGTAGAGAACTGGTCTCCACTTTCTGGGCACAGACAACTCAGCTAGATGTCCAGTTGATGATCTGCTTAACTGAATTTCTGAAGGTGGCACAGAGACTTCTCTTTTGAAAGGATTATCTGTTTTGTTTTAGATCACCACAGTATTTTATCTGGATTGTGCTAGGGATGCCTTGACACTAGATATTGGACTCCAGGTTTGTTATTCCCCAACCTTGGCCTGGAATATTTGTAATATTCCAATGACCAACATATTATTATTGATTTTACCTTGGGTACATTCTCTGTCTTTTTTTTGTTTGTTTTGCTGAAAAAGCAGTTAACCATGAAAGACAGAATATTTAAAAATTTCAGGGATATATATTTCCAAAGCACAGTAGAATTCCTGGTTCATATTTAGTAATTTTATACAAAATAGTTCATGAAGCTTCAGGAGGATTACCTGATAGTCCATGTACTTGACATATTCCTGATAATAAAGAAATTAACATTTCAATGAATGTTTCTCTGTATGGTCAAAATCCATTATGAAACATGAGATTAATTTCCAGTCTAATCATGAGGAACACATCAAACAAATCTCAACTGATAGACATTTTACAAAAAACCTGACCAGTATTTCTAAAATCATCAAAGTCATGAAAAACAAGCGAAGTCTAAGAAAATGCTTCAACTGAAAGGAGTATTAAGAGACATGGAAACTAAGTGTAATGTATTCTGAAAAACATTTTGGAACAGAAGAAGGCTATTAGGTAAAAAATAAGGGAATCTGTATCAAGTATGTATTTCAGTTAATAATAATGTATCTATATTGATTCATTAATCATGAAAAGTGTAAGATTTTAATAATGGGAAACTTTGTGCTGGCTATATGTGAACTCTTGGTACTATCTTTGCAAGCTTCTATAAATCTAAAAATACTCAAACATAAAAAGTTTATTAGAGTTATTCACCAGCATTATTTGAATTCATCTTGAATTATAGCTAAAAATGTATTTCTATAATATAGAATAAAACTTAATATTGTTTCCTTAAACTTAATGTAAGTTTTCCAAAGTATATTGATATGTAAACTAATATAAAACTCTACTATTATATTGTTGAGGAGTTCAGTTCAGTTCAGTTCAGTCACTCAGTTGCGTCCGACTCTTTGTGACCCCATGAACTGCAGCACGCCAGGCCTCCCTGTCCATCACCAACTCCTGGAGTGTACTCAAACTCATGTCCATCGAGGCAGTGATGCCATCCAGCCATCTCATCCTCTTCTGTCCCCTTCTCCTCCTGCCCCCAATCCCTCCCAGCATCAGGGTCTTTTCCAATGAGTCAATTCTTCGCATGAGGTGGCCGAAGTATTGGAGTTTCAGCTTCAGCATCAGTCCTTCCAATGAACACCCAGGTGTGATCTCCTTTAGGATGGACTGGTTGGATCTCCTTGCAGTCCAAGGGACTCTCAAGAGTCTTCTTGTTAAGGAGTAGTATATAGTAAATAATAGTGTATATAATATATATAAATATTATAATAGTTTTCTATAATATATATGGATAAAAGAGAATATATTTAATATATTATTGATATTATTAATATGTTAATATACAGATATTATTAATATGTTAACATTATTACTTGAAACATCATTCACTTGAAACAAATATGTATATAATATTTCTTTAAGGAAAGGAGAAAAGAAAGAATAGGAAAGAGTCACCCTAAGCTCCATAGTTCACATACATTCATTATTAAGATTCTGTTGTAGATCTTTCTGGAGAGCCTATTATATATATATAAATTTAAATTAATATAATCATAATCACACGATAGAGAGGAATTAGGACACTAAAAATAATAATAAATCAAGTATATAAAAAGCCTACTTTCTCAAATCATAATAATAGAAATATTATTTAGATAAAAAAATTTCGCTGTGATTCGTTATAATAGGGACATAATTTTTCATTGAGAAAATTATTCCTTGTTTACTTAAATATTCAACTAATGTAGGACATTTACTCAATCAGTCAGTCAGTTCAGTCTCTCAGCCATGTCCAACTCATTGCGATCCCATGGACTGCAAAACACCAAGCTTCCCTATCCATCACCAATGCCCGGAGCCTACTCAAACTCATGTCCATTGATGCCATCCAACCATCTTATCCTCTGTGGCCCCCCTCTCCTCCCACCTTCAATCTTTCCCAGCATCAGGGTCTTTTCAAATGAGTCAGTTCTTCATTTCAGGTGACCAAAGTACTGGAGTTTCAGCTTCAGCATCAGTCCTCCTAATGAATATTAGGACTGATTTCCTTTAGGATTGACTGGTTGGATCTCCTTGCAGTCCAAGGGACTCTAAAGAGTCTTCTCCAACATCACAGTTCAACAGCATCAATTCTTCGATACTAAGCTTTCTTTATAGTCCAACTCTCACATCCATACAGAGAGAAATGGCAACCCGCTCCAATATTCTTGACTGGAGAATCCCAGCAACAGATGAGCCTGGTGGGCTGCCATCAGTAGGGTAACACAGAATCGGACACAACTGAAGCGGCTTAGCAGCAGCAACAGGACATCCATACAGGACTACTGGAAAAACCATAGCCTTGACTAGACGGACCCTTGTGGGAAAAGTAATGACTCTGCTTTTTAATATGCTGTCTAGGTTGGTCATAAATTTCCTTCCAAGGAGCAAGTGTCTTTTAATTTCATGGCTACAGCCACCATCTGCAGTGATTTTGAAGCCCAAGAAAATAAAGTCTCTCACTGTTTCCCCATCTATTTGCCATGAAGTGATGGGACCAGATGCCGTGATCTTAGTTTTCTGAATGTTGAGTTTTAGGCCAACTTTTTCACTGTCCTCTTTCACTTTCATCAAGAGGCTGTTTCATCAAGTGTGGTGCCATCTGTATATCCGAGGTTATTGATGTTTCTTCCAGCAATCTTGATTCCAGCTTGTGCTTCCTCCAGCTCAGCCTTTCTCATGATGTACTCTGCATATAAGTTAAATAAGCAGGGTGACAATATACAGCCTTGACCTACTCCTTTCCTGTTTTGGAAACCGTTTGTTGTTCCATGTGCTGTTCTATGCTGTTCTATGCAGGTCTATGCTTCTTGACCTGCATACAGATTTCTCAGGAGGCCAGTCAGGAGGTCTGGTATTCCCATTGCTTTAAAGAACTTTCCACAGTTTGTTGTGATCCACACAGTCAAAAGCTTAAGGCATAGTCAATGAAGCAGAAGTAGACGTTTTTCTGTAACTCTCTTGCATTGAATCTCTTGATGATCCAGTGGATGTTGGAAATTTGATCTATGGTTCCTCTGCCTTTTTAAAATCCAGTTTAAATACCTGGAAGTTCATGGTTCACATACTGTTGAAACCTGACTTGGAGAATTTTGAGCATTACTTTGCTAGTGTGTGAGATGAGTGCAATTGTGCACTAGTTTGAACATTCTTTGGCATTGCCTTTTTTTGGGATTGGAATGACAATGGACTTTTTCCAGTCTTGTGGCTACTGCTGAGTTTCCAAATTTGCTGGCATATTGAGTGCAGCACTTTCACAACATCATTGTTTAGGATTTGAAATAGCTCAACAGGAATTCAATCATCTCCACTAGCTGTTTGTAGTGATGCTTCCTAAGGCCCACTTGACTTTGCATTCCAGGATATCTGGTTCTAGGTGAGTGATCACACCATCGTGAGTATCTGATCATGAAGATTTTTTTGTATAGTTCTTCTGTATATTCTTGCCACCTCTTAATATCTTCTGCTTTTGTTATGTCCATAATATTTCTGTCCTTTATTTTGCCCATCTTTGCATGAAATATTCACTGGGTATCTCTAATTTTCTTGAAGAGATCTCTATCTAGTCTTTCCCATTCTACTGTTTTCCTCTATTTCTTTGCATTGATCACTGAGGAAGACTTTCTTGCCTCACCTGGCTATTCCTTGGAACTCTGCATTCAAATGGGTATATCTTTCCTTTTCTCTTTTGCCTTTTGCTTCCCTTCTTTTCAAAGCTGTTTGTAAGGCCTTGTCAGACAACCATTTTGCCTTTTTGCATTGCTTTTTCTTGGGGATGGTCTTGATCACTGCCTCCTGTACATGTTATGAACCTCCATCCATATTTCTTCAGGCACTCTATCAGATCTAATCCCTTGAATCTATTTGTCACTTCCACTGTATAATCATAAGGGATTTGATTTAGGTCATACCTGAATGGTCTAGTGGTTTGCCCTATTTTCTTCAATGTAAGTCTGAATTTGGCAATAAGGAGTTCATGATCTGAGCCACAGTCAGCTCCCAGTCTTGTTTTTGCTGACTGTATAGAGGTTCTCCATCTTTGGCTGCAAAGAAAATAATCAATCTGATTTCAGTATTGACCATCTGGTGATGTCCATGTGTAGACTCTTCTCTTGTGTAGTTGGAAGAGGGTGTTTGCTATGACCAGTGCATTCTCTTGGCAAAACTCTATTAACCTTTGCCCTGCTTCATTCTGTACTCCAAGGCCAAATTTGCCTGTTACTCCAGGTATTTCTTGACTTTCTACTTTTGCATTCCAGTCCCCTATAATGAAAAGGACATCTTTTTGAGGTGTTAGTTCTAGAAGGTCTTGTAGGTCTTCATAGAACAGTTCAACCTCAGCATTTCTGGTTAGGGCATAGACTTGGATTACTATGATATTGAATGGTTGTTTTGGAAATAGAGATCATTCTGTCATTTTTGAGGTTGCATCCAAGTACTGTATTTCAAACTCTTTTGTTGACTATGATGGCTACTCCATTTCTTCCAAGGGATTTTTGCCCACAGTAGTATAATGGTCATCTGAGTTAAACTCACCCATTCCAGTCCATTTTAATTCACTGATTCCTAAAATATTGATGTCCACTCTTCTCTTGCCATCTCCTGTTTAACCACTTCCAAACAGTAGGACATTTAGGTTATTTCTAAATCATTCATTTAAAATATATTATTTATTTTGTACTTGTAAGCAGTTGGATGTTCAGGTTTATAAAGAAGAGATGCACTTGAAGAGGAAAAGAGATTAAAGACAGATTGAGAGACAGAGAAAGAGAGAGAGAATTTGAGTGACTTTTCTCTTGTGCATTTGGCATTTGTATTTTTCTTAAGGAATTAAGATAACTGCACTTGTCTAGGGATTAGCTATAATGGACTATCTCCTGTTAAAAAACTCAGTGAGGTGAATGACCCTCAGAAATGTATCAAAGACAATAAAATTTGATTCTGTTATAATCACATAAATATTTTTATATTTCTGTTTTAAGTCAGAGGCATAGGTATATATTATTTTTATTTCATATTTTATAAATATTTCCAAATGTTTTACAATTAGCAATTTAATAGTTGTTTAACACTCACAAGTGATGGTTGAGCTTCTAAGAATTCATTTAAGAACAAGTTACAATTTGATTTATCCTAGTTCCGAAATCGAAGCAAGCAGCAGAACACAAGTAAAACACAAGACATTTTATTTCTTGCATTTAACTCATTTTGGGCTTTCACTGTTTAACGGACCAGCATATAGTCATTAAAGAATAATTTCAATGTATCAACTAAGGAAGTTGCCATTTAGGGCTATATGGCCAAATTCTCCTAAATTTTACTTCTATATGTATTAGCTTAAAACCAGCAGTGTGCTCACTTACCTTGTGATATATTTGCAGTATGCATCATTTGAGTTTGATTAACTGACAAGACTAATGCTTCTCTTTGGCTTCTAAACAATCTCAGAGATCTTAACTGCTTTGTGTACTACATATCTTAACTGCTTTCATGCTGCTGAAGGTAGCAGTTATCCTAGTTACGTATCAGAAATAAAATGCCCGTTCTTCATTGCCAAATCCAGTAAGATCTGAAGACACATCTTCTGTTCTTCCAGTCTTATCAGCAATAAGATAACCTTTCTGAAATGTAGTCATAAATAATTGTGTTGCCATAGCATATTAAAAGTGAGTTTTTAATTTAACTAACCAAACATTATTCAAGTTCTACAAAAAAACAATACTCTACCAAAGAAGTACTAGTAAGAAAGAGCTGTTTATGTTTCAGGATATCCCCTCTCCACTAGTCCTAACTCATGGAATATCTGAGTTAACATGAAGAAAATAGAGGCTAAATCTTAATATAGATTCTTTTTTCTTAGTAGATTCTTAGCATTCTGTTTTATATGAACAATTTGGGACTGACATAGACAATGCAAAAATTCATTTTCAACAGATTTAGCAATATTTTATATATAGATCATGTTATTTTCTGTATTGTCCCACTTTTGCTGTCTCTTTTAGGTTGATTCTCTTACCATCAACACAACAGAAACCAATATCCCATAATAGTTGGAAAGTATTATGAAGATAGATGGGTGAGTATAATCCTCTTCATGGGATGAATTCCTCCAATTTGCAGTTGTCCCCACCTATATTAAATAAATCCGCATTCCCTATTACTTTCCTTAAAACCAAACATTTTGTGAAAGTGGAAGTTGCTCAGTCTTGCTCAACTCTTTGTGACCCCGTGGCCTATACAGTCCATGGAATTCTCCAGGCCAGAATACCGGAGTGGGTAGCCTTTCCCTTCTCCAGGGGGTCTTCCCAACCCAGGGATCAAACCCAGGTCTCTCACATGGCAGACAGATTATTTACCAGCTGAGCCACCAGGGAAACTCTGAATATTTTACTTCTTATAAATTTTATAGCATCTTTTGTTATATCAAATCTATTCTTTCACTTGATAGAAGAGTACTGAGTTTCAGCTATGTGCCTGACTGTATTAAGTGCTGAACAAGTAATAATAATCACATACACATATGCAATGGATAATTCTATTAGCATTGCCACTTTCCCAGATGCACTGGGTGCTCCCAGGATCTCACTGCCAAGGATATTGATAAAATATGCCTCCACTTGTAGTAGATGAGACAGTTCCTATTCTTACATTAATTGTACATATGAAAGGTGGGAAAGAGAAGATTGTCAGTACTGTTATCTTCTTTATGCAAATATACCCTAATAAACAACAATACCAAACAAGTAACAAAAAAACCCCACCAAACACCTGTAAAGTAGTTCTAAGGAAAATAATAGGGAATGTAGGTTTATTTAATATTTAGGTCAGGTACTGCCTTAGGCCCTGCTGGTTATGATGTTAACTGTCCTGGGGAGAAAAAGAGAAATAAAAGAACAGCACTTAGGATCATTTTTGGCACTACTGTGTCCACAAACTGAAATAATATCAAGTGAATGAGAATCTCAAGTATGCGCACGGGAGCATGCAAAGTTGCTCCAGCCTGGATGGTAATGCCTAATCTGGGTACTGTATCAGCGACACGGTTATCATGGGCTCTTTCTGTCTATTGAAGAAGAACTGCAGGATAGAGAATGTGAAAACTAAATTAACAGGGGAAAGAAAACACAGGTCAAGAATGCTTAAGGTTCACTTTGACTTCTGAACTATTAAGACAGGGGTCCAACTATTTCAGTTTTGTGTATGTGTGTCCTTGACTGAAACAGTAATAGCAACTTATTTTCTCTAATTTCATAAGCTAATCCTAACCTTGGACTTTGACAGTTTGGCTCTAAAGTCATTGATAAACTGCTTAGCCTCTTTGTGTTTCAGTTAACTCAACTGTAAACTAGAGTTATGAATGTACCTAACAAGTTCTGAGAAGAAGATGAATTGATTTATGAAAGTGTATATAAATATATATAAAATCATAAAGTCAATGCTAATACACATAATGTAAAAAATTACATTCACATATAAATTACCATCTAAAATTTTGTATGTGTGCTCAGCCGTGTCTGACTCTTTGAGACTCCATGGACTATAGCACACCAGGCTCCTCTGTCCATGGAATTTTCCAGGCAAGAATACTGGAGTGTGTTGTCATCCTTCTCTCAGGGCATCTCCTGCATCAGCGGGTGGATTCTTTACCATTGCACCACCTAGAAATTGTTTATGAATGTCTAAAGGATACTTAGACATAAGTATGGCTTAAGACATAAGCCATGTCTTAAGACACAAGACATGGCTCAGTGGCAAAGAATCTGCCTGCCACGCAGGAGATTCATGTTCAGTCCCTGAGTTGGGAAGATCCCTGGAGAAGAAATGGCAACCCACTCCAGTATTCTTGCCTGGAAAATCCCACGGACAAAGGAGTCTGGCAGCCCACGGTCCATGGGGTTGCAAAGAGTCGGACATGACTTAATGACTAAACAACAATAAGAATGCCATCAGGCACAACGTAAAAAATACTTATCTATCTTATGGGTTTAAAGTATCTTGTTGTAATGAAATATGGCCAATTATATTCATTTCCTTGGGATGCCTTAAACTGAGTGATTGAAAGAATAGAAAGTTATTCTCTTAGACTTCTGGAAACTAGATATCTAAAATTAAGGGGCCAACACATGATGTTCTCTTCAAAAGCTCTAAGGGAAGATCTTTGCTTGTCTCTTCCTTGCTTCTGGTTGTAGCTGGCAATCCTTGTCCTTCCTTTGTTTGCAAACTCGTCAGTCCAACCTCTGCCTCTGTCTCCGCGTCACACTCTCCCCCTGCATCTCTTTACGTAGTATTCTCCATGCGTATGGTGTTCTCCTATGTCTTCTGTCCTCTCTTCTTCACAAGGACACCAGTCATACTGGGTTTAGGGCTCACTGTAGCCTGACTGGATCTCATGTTACCGTGATTACATCTGCAAAACTTCTTTCTAAACTCTGTCCCAGTCACAGGCACCAGCTGGTAAGGCTTGAATATGTCTTTTTTTTGTGCATGGGAGACACAGTTCAATCCATACCAGTTCTTTTCAAAAATTCATTTGGTCATTGCAATAATATTTATCATATAGTCTGGTCACTTCACCAGCTACTGTTTTGAAAATAATTTTGAAGCCATTAGGCTATAAGCTAAAAGAGGTACTAATATCAGTGGGCGCTCTCCTGTGTTTTTAACAATTGTTGAGAACTACTAGGTAGTGTGCCTAATGATATCATACTTTTATTGAAAATGAAACTTCAGTATTCAAAAAGTTAAGTCCCTGTTTAGGACTACACGGTAAGTGTATCAGAACTGGATTCTAAAACAGTTCTTTCTGCTGGCAAATGCTTTGTGTGGTTATCATTAACTGCATCTGTTAAATAAAATTTATAGTCAAAGAGACAGATAGATTGAGTTATAATTAAGCTTGGGTCAGTAAGACACCACACCTCACTTCATTGTATACTTGAGTTTGTGTGTATATGTGTATGTGTGTGAAAACCATATGCTCAACATTGCACATAGTTAACAAATTTGCAAGAGATTTAATTTTCTTGATGTTTTCAATAGCCTTTGAAACTGAACAAAAATATAACATGGTACAAGCCAACCATAGAATTATTTCTCCATAACTACCGCTGAGAATTGTATTCTCAGGAAATGCTTATCATTCAGAGCTTTATATAACTAGAAAATTTTAAGATGATAGATAGCAAAAAGATTATTTCTGTCAGGCAACATGTCAATAAAGAGTCAATAATCTCTTTTGAAAAGATAAATGTCAAACAATTTCTTATAAAAAGAAGATGACATTTAATTTGGTATTCTGTATCTTTATAAATAATTTGAACCATTATTTGAAATAATCTTAATTATATTGATTATGTATAAAATATTTAATAGAATAAAAATATGAAAATATAATCCTTATTTCCATGATTGCTTATCAGTGGAAATATATGGGGAAAATATGTGAAGATGAAGTTTGTGACTATTTTTTAAATAAATGATTCTTGGAGGCAGTTCAAGATGGCAATATAGGGAATTCCTGAACTTACCTCCCCCCACAAACACAATGCATTTTTGACTACATAATCCTAAAATTTGCATGGAACCAAAAAAGACCCCAAATAGCCAAAGCAATATTTTAAAATAAGAATAAAACAAGTTATCATAATCTCTGATTTCAAAATGAAGTACAAAGCTACAGTAGTAAAAAACAAAAACAAAAATGTGTTTTATTGCAATAAAAACAGGTATACAGATGAATGGAACAGATTAGAGAGGGTTCATAAACTCACATATATATAGATAGTTAATTTGTGACAAAGGAGCCAGAAACATATAATGAAGAAAGAACAAGCTCTTTAATAAATGGTGTTTGGAAAATTGGACTGATCCATGCAAATGAATGAAACTAGGCCACTATACTATACCAGACAAAAAGTTAACTCAAAATGGATTAAAGACTTGCCTATAAGTCCTGAAATTATAAAACTCCTAGGAAAGAAGAGAAGAAAAGCTTAAGCAATACACCCTGACTTTTGTCTTATCAATATTTTCCTGGATGTGTCTCTTCAGAAAAAGCAAGGGAAAGCAAAAATAAACAATGGGGTTATATTAAACCAGAAAACTTCTACACAGCAAGGGAATCATTAGCAAAGTCAAAAGAAAACCTACCAAATTGAGAGAGAGTATTTGCAAACCGTATACCCTATAATTGGTTAATATCCTATATATATATATACATATATATATATATATGAAAGTGAAAGTCACTTGGTCGTGTCTGACCCTTAGTAACTCCTATAGTTCATGGAATTCTCCAGGCCAGAATACAGGAGTGGGTAGCCTTTCCCCTTCTCCAGGAGATCTTCCCAACCCAGGGATCAAGCCAGGTCTTCCACATTGCAGGCAGATTCTTTACCAGCTGGGCCACAAGGGAAGCCCAAGAATACTGGAGTGTGTAGCCTATCCCTTCTCCAGGGGATCTTCCTGACCCAGGAACTGAACTGGGGTCTCCTGCATTGCAGGATGATTCTTTACCAACTGAGCTCTGAGGGTATAAAAACTCACACAGCTCAACAACAAAAACACAACCTGATTAAAAACAAGCACAGTATCTAAATAGACATTTTTCCAAAGAAGACATACTGGCACATGAAAAGATGTTCAACATCAGTAGTTATAAGGGAAATACAAATTTAAAAAAATAATGAGGTATCACCACACAACTTTTAGAATAGCTTTATCTAAAAGACAACAAATAGTCAAGTGTTAACAAGGATGTGGAGAAAAGGGAACACTTGGACATTGTTGTTGGAAATGTAAATTTTCATAACCACTACAGAAACTAGTATGGAGATGCTTCATAAAATGAAGAATACAATTGCTATATGATTTAGCTTCCTTTTCTGTTTTTTTTTTTCAAAGAATATGAAAACACTAATTAGAAAAGATATATGTAACTCTTTGTTCAATTCAGCATTACTTAGAATGACTAAGATATGGAAACAATCTTGATGTCTTTCAATGGATGACTGGATAAAGAAGATATGGTTGTCATTTGTGACAACATTAATGAAACTTGAGGATTTATGTCTGTGATATAAGATGGATAAAGAAACATACTATATGATTTCACTTGTATGTGAAATCCTAACAGAACAAAACAAAAACAAACTCATTGATACAAAGAATAGATTGGTGGTTACCATAGTGGAAAGCAGCAGAGGGCGGGTTAAATGGATAAAGGGAGTCAATTGTATGGTGATGTGTGATAATAGACTTATGGTAGTTATCACTTTGTAGTATACAGAAATTGAGTTATAATGTTCTATACCCAAAACTTATGTTACATACCAAGTTTACCTCATAAATAAATAAATTTTTCTGATAGACTGAGGAAATCTTACAAAAACAAAAATTCACAAAATTTAACTGTTAAAAATCCAACCAAGAACATGTTCTTTTCCTTTAAAGCTATGGCTGTTGGAGAAATGAGGCAAATTTTAAATAACTAATTACAGATTTCTCACAGTGTTTCATTTACTTGGAGAAGAACAAAAGGGTAGGAGACTCATTTCTGTGTGAGGCAATAATTTAAAAGTGCCAAAGATTTCACCAAAACCCTGCCTAGATGAGAATAATGGCCCATTCCAAAAAGTTCTGACTTGTTAGATGAACCAATTTCATTCTTCCTTGGTATAACTTGTGTATTCTAACTAAAACCATCTATCCGACTCTAAGAACAACTAGAAAATGTTTCCTTCCTGTATCTTATAAGCATCATTTCTCTTCCTTAGCTTTGGAAACAGATGGAAAAGGAATATAGTTGCTTTGGTAGAATCAGGGCCGAATTTGTGAATGGTTAATCACATTTGTTTTGTTTTGTTTTGTTTCAAGGAATGAGTTGTTTATAGAAATATTTGAACACTGGTTTTGAAAGGAAACTAATATAATCAACATTTCAAAAAGGTACAGCATTAAGTGTCTTTCCCTGAGATGTCAATGGTATATTGAGAAAGAAAACATTTCAATAAAAAAAGAAGGCAAGGCAAGCTTCTTTTCATTTGCTAATACTATTTTTACAGTTTATATGTGCCTGGAGATTCTATAATTACATACCTTTTATAAATCACAAAAAAATGAAAATAAATATACAGGGACTACTTATATTGTAAGAGAAAAAAATAAGTAACTGTTTACTTTCATTAATGTCCCAATCTTCTAATCATAATGTACCTTTCTTTTTATATGCCAATGAAAAGAACACCCCCTACAATAAAAAAGTCTAAATATGTCTAAAAACTATCCACACGAGAGGGTTTTATAATATAGCTTTTAAAATGTACAAAAATATACCCATACATGAGAACAAGCCCATTACATTAAATTGTATATCATTCAAAATGATAAGGAAAAAACCTTTTACTGTGGCTTGCACTTAGGGGTATAATTTGAATACCTAGGAAATCAATATCTGCCTTACTATGTGATTACAGCCAAATAATTGAAGTATCAGACAAGCAGTGAACCACAGGATTTTTCTGTTCAAACAGCGAGGAGTTCTAACTATAAAGCTCCTCTCTGCTAGTGGACCTCAGGTTGTAATTACATAAAACTTTTAAATGTACTATTTTTTTTTCCCAAAAGGGCCTGTTGGGGTAACCATTCAAGGGAAGAAAAATTTCTAAAAATATCAGAATTGACACTTCATACTGAGGAAAGAAAGAAGGAAGTGTTTAAAGGAAAATTGATAAGGAAGATTCTGGAGGGCTCTCATTCACAACACCTTAACAATACTGGTCTCCTGATCACACGAAGCTTTTCATGCACAGCTTGGAGTACCTTAGAAGCATTCAGCTTCATTCTTCACCAGATCATCAGGGATTTTATATTTCTTTACTTACTTCTAAAAGCTTAAACCTCTTTTTCTGGCCAGCTCCATCTTCTCCTGAAAATACCTTCTATCCGATAAGAATAAATTCTCAAACAGAGCCAGCGCACCATTGAAGCCTCTGAGGAACACAGTTCTTGCTGTCCCCTCATCCAGAGTGCATGGATCAAAGCCACTTATACCTACAGGCCAGGCAGGTGGGGTTGAAGTAAAGTTCCTGGGAGCAAATAGTTAATAAACGCAATTGACATCTAGTTTCAGAGTAGGGATGAAATGGGTGTGGCTTGGAGTGTAAACCAGAGAATTTATTGCATTTCTTACTATACATTATTGGAACTTTATTATGTAAGTATGATTACTGACCATATTGTTGATACTCCTAGAGCAATGCTGCAAAATTAAAATATTTGACTATACTTTCTACTGATTATTCTAACTTCCTTTTTAAATAAAACAATCCATTTACCTTAAGAAAAACTGAGTTATAGACTCTTTGACAGATCAGTCTGTTAAAATTACTGTGTGATAGAATGTATCCAATAACTTTCAAATTTCAAGAAAATTTCTAATCTTGATGATGTTATTAATTTCAAATCTATACTTATTAGAAAGAGGTCATGATTTTTTTTTTCCATTGCTCATTTAAAGAAAAAAAAACAAAGATATATTATGTGCCACATAGAATGTCAGTTCAGTTCAGTTCAGTCACTCAGTCGTGTCCAACTCTTTGCGACCTCATGGACTGCAGCACGCCAGGCTTCCCTGTCCATCACCAACTCCTGGAAATTGTTCAATCATGTCCATCGAGTCAATGATGCCATCCAATCATCTCATCCTGTCATGCCCTTCTCCTTCTGCCTTCAATCTTTCCCAGCATCAGGGTCTTTTCCAATGAGTCAGTTCTTCCTATCAGGCGCCAAAGTATTGGTGCTTCAGCTTCAGTATCAGTTCTTCCAATGAATATTCAGGACTGATTTCCTTTAAGATTGACTGGTTTGATCTCCTTGCTGTCCAAGGGACTCTCAAGAGTTTCTCATGATGCACTCTGCATATAAGTTAAATAAGCAGGATGACAATATACAGCCTTGACGTACTCCTTTTTCCTATTGGGAAGCAGTCTGTGTGGCAATGTGTACTCAACGTAAATATGGAGAACATCTAAAGCGTTCTATCAGATGTCTCAAAAGTGCCTTTTGCTCATGTTCCTAAATTGTTAGCTTTCTCTTCACTTTCTCTTCTAAAAATACCTTTTTTTCCCCTACCACCATCTTTAAACACTTTACTTACTTTTAGTAGACATTTTTTGTTGTTGTTGTTCAACATCAAAAACCTCTTCAAGCAATTGATAAATCTTGTGGATGGCATAAATTGCCCCATATTATTAAAGTAAAAAAAGATGTGATGTTCACATCTCAAGACTCCCATGCATCAAAAACACAGGAGTGACCTAAATTTGGGAAGTCAGATATACCTACTTTGGATTTTGAGTTGGAAGCTAAAGCCAAAAAGCAAGACTGATGAAGTCATGTTTGTGTTGACAGAGTGTAACATTGATATTTATTATATATAAACAGAAATGACAATGATAGCAGAAGTGGTGCCCATTGATCTTTTTATGGTAAGATTATATAAGTAGTAATCTTTTTATAGGAAACTGTTGCATCTGATGTTTACTGATTGATGTAATAGTACTCTAGACAAACTGACCCCATGGTCTTGGTGGGATTGTGAGAATGACTCTGGATACCTAGCCTTCTTTGTTACTGTCTGCTTCTATAGCCTGGTTCTTCAGTTATCCCAGTATTTCTGTGAGCAGTAAATTTACTTTCTATTTAACTAAGCATCAGTTTTTGTAGGTTGCAACTAAGAAAACTCAGATTACAAATTAGTACTAAGCTGTGTAGTAAAGACAACTGGGATACAGATGTTGATGAAGAAAGTCTTTTATATTTTCAATCTCATTAAATAAAAATTATATATAAATTGTTTTTTTGTCTGTTAGGGACACTAGAACATCTTTTCCATCTTTTTCCTTCAGATTAAGTGAATTTTCACTTCTGCACCATAATTTGAATTATAAATTTTAATCATATCAATTTCATAAACCCATGATTAAACAGGAAATAAGAAATTAATAGAAAAACTATATACTCTTTTGAGAGTAAGAGATATATCCCATAGCATCAGAGGTTTGGCCTCTGAGTAAATCATCTGATGAAAAGGAAGGCCTGGCATGTTGTGATAGCCCTCACAAAACGGAAGGAATTTTGTGTACCTTTGTCTAATGACTCAATATGGGGAACTTTATTGGTAAACTTTTGTGTCTGAAAGGCATCATGTGATGTTTAGTTGTACTGACAAGTTAACCTGGTGACCCAAAAGGCTTAGAATTTGAATAAAACCCATTGCAACAGAATCCCTTCAGCTGGTCCAAGTTTCTGTACAAGAAACTTGGTTGAAAGAATTTTGGGATCTGGAGTATGGCTTGGCAAACATGTCTTATAAAAGTGAAATAAAGTGTAAGTATTTGTCGTTCAGTCATACCCAACTCTGTGTGACCCCATGGGCTGTAGCCCACCAGATTCCCCTATCCATGGAATGATCCAGGCGAGAATACTGGAGCGGGTAGCTTTCTCTTTTCCAGGGGATCTTCCCATTGCAGGCAGGTTCTTTACCACTGAGCAGCTAGAGGAGCCACGTCTTATAAAGCCAGATACTAAATGTTTTAGCCTGTGTTATAGCAGCTCATACTGACATCATTTTAGCATGAAAAGAGCCATAGACAATTCTTAAACAAATAGATGCAGCTGTGTTCCAATAGAAATGTATTTATTAAAAAGGCAACAGGACTGTGGGCTATAGTTTGCTGATTTTGATCAGAGAATTCAAGTAGCAGGAATATGTCTGAGGTGATTTTAGTTTTCAATTCAAAATGTTATTCTGACAAGTTTCTATGATAAATAAGAAGTCAATTAAACAAAATTAATCTCAACGTCTAAGTAAAATGAAGATAGCTTATTTTCATTGTATGTATGTCCAGTTTCTAAAAATACAAGATTTCTGCTGAAATATTTAGAAATAAATTGGCATGAAACTTGCAACTTACTTTCCAGTAGTGTGGGAAAACCATTGAGCTAAACAAAGTATGGCAATTTTTTTCTTTAAGTTGAAGTTAATCATATAAGAATATGTTTTCTCTAGGGTCAAAAATGTTTATAAGAGATAGGAAAATCATACTAAAATAAGAAAATCACAATATTGTCATTTACATTATTTCAGATGTTTAAATGATTATGAATTGTAAATGCTTAGCTTGGAGAAGGAAATGGCAACCCACTCCAGTGTTCTTACCTGGAGAATCCCAGGGACAGCGGAGCCTGGTGAGATCCCAGGTGGTGACCCCTTTCTATGGGGTCGCACAGAGTCGGACACGACTGAAGCGACTTAGCAGCAGCAGCAAATCCTTAGCTATAATATTCATTAGCTTAAATTGGTATTTATAAGGGAAGTAAACTTTAATATGTAATTTACTATCTGTATTAATCATTGGAATTCTGTAGTCTCCAACTGGCTTGCTTCATAGGCTAATTTTATTTTATTTTTTAATTCTAATAAAGCATGTTAACATATACTAAATGTTTGAATGTTATAGGAAAAGCTAGAATTAAGAGTTGGGACATGTCTAGCACTTAATACTTTGCAGAAAAAAATAAACATAAACAATTGTTATTACACTTTAAGGTCATCTGACCCTTTCAAGTTCACAAGATATGAGGAAGAAAATTAAACGGTTCTACTGTAGACATGCTAATTAATTTGAAATTCTTCTTAGATAATATTAGTAGTATTGTTAGCTCTATTTCCTTTTTCTGAGTTGATCACAGCTTCATTTTTGTAGCCACACTAAGAAATAGATAAATGATGCATGGGTTAGTCAGATTTGATTATAGTTAACTAAAGATCATTCCATTCTATTCTAAAACAATCATTCTCCATGAGTTATGTCTAAACAGTCTGACTCAAGTAAAATAAGTGGATCATTTCCACTCTAATATATAGTAAAATAAAATGGGGTGTTTTGAATTCAGGTGAGAAGTTGTTTAGATTTAATAGCAAAGTAAAAAATAATTTTAAAAAACCAAGGACATTAAAAGATAGTAACTATGATACTAAAAAAAGATACTAAAAACTAAACATATCATATCATAATTTAATCTAATTTAAAAAGTAAATAATACATTTTCTATGATTTCTTTTGAGGCTAATTTCACAAATAGAATGTATATAAAGAATCTGCCTGAAATTCAGGAGACCTGATTTTGATCCCTGGGCCAGGAAGACACCCCGGAGAGGGGAATGGTAACCCATTCCAGTATTCTTGCCTAGAGAATTCCATGCACAGAAAAGGCTGGTGGACTGTAATCCATGGGGTCGCAAAGAATCAGATACAACTGAGTGACTAACATGCACACACTGAGGCTAATTTCACAAATAGAATGTGTGCATATATATATATACAATAAGTTTCAGTAGATCTGCACAGAAAATAGTAAATTTTCTACTAACTATGCAATTTGATGTAATTTTAAGTCTGTGTAACTTTAAGAACATAGAGGAAGTAAAGTCTGGGAATAGATGAACAAATTACAAATATACTATATTTGCTAGGCAAATATAGTTGATAGAAGAAGTAAATAAGAGAAATTCAAGAAAAAGTACTAGAATGAATAGATAACAGTTTTGATGAATGACTTAACTTTTGCAGTATACATTTTTCATAATTTACTTATTCTAATGTTTGGAGAGTTAGCACATATATTTTTTACATTGACGATATCCCAAGGATATGATTTCATTCCTTCAATAAACCTTGCCTTTTTTGTCAACTCTGATGTTTTCCAAATTTGTTCAGTACTCCTATTTTTATTTAGCTCAAAACTTTTCTCTTCATAATTTCTCTTTTGGGTCTTCATTGTATTTTAAAATTAAAGTACACATATCAATCACAAGTATGGATAAAAGGCAAAAAGCTTGTGGGAGCAAAAAGAAATAATACTTCTATTAAATAATATTTTTGTATCTGTGTCATGCATAGCATGGAGTGTCATATCTTCAAATTGAACATTTTCAAAATAAGAATGAGAATTTTGTTCTGAAGGAAAATCAGAAAGTGGTGGATCCAGCATTTGTTGAACACAATATGTGCCAGATTTTCTATTGGACATTTTCTATTGTATTCTCACTTTTAGTCCTCACCAAATCCTAGAATATGGGAGTTTATGTCAGCAAATACCTAAAAGATAAATCACTTTCCATTTCCTCAAATGCTGAGATAAATAAATATGATACTGGTTGTATTATGTGCCCTTCATTCTGGGCAAAAGTTATCCATTTCTTCTTTACTTATTTTTTTCTGAAGAATAAAAAGCTGTTCAGAGATGCAAAGACTCCACCAAAAGGCCCCACAGCAATGTAGTAATTTAAAATACAAGGGAAAATATCACATATGAGAAACAAAAGATTAGCACTCATAAAGATGGGAGAGATACATATCAACTATTCAATATAGTACTCTGTACAAAGGACATTACAATGTGCTCGGAGAAAGAAGAAATAAGCATAGAATACAAAGTCATTGCAAGTGGTACCAAACAATTCATAGTGACATACAAGAGGCACCAACTTGTGAAGTGTGATTAATAGGTTATAAAATAAGAACACAGGATTTCAGTGGGAAGAGAAGCTTCTGAGTTGAAGTAATCTAGTGATCTTTATTGAGAAGAATGCATGGCAAAAACCACCACAATATTGCAAAGTAATTAGCCTCCAATTAAAATAAAATATAAAAAACTGTGGGAATGTGGATAGTTACAGAGAGAGGGCAAAACAGCAAGAAAAACTGCAGAGGGTGGTGGAGGGGGAGAAATAGTTTGCCAGTTACAAAGTTCTCTTGTGAAGGAAATGGGACTAAATGTGAAGGACACTGAATTTGAGGCCATATAAACCCTAAGTGGAGTGAAAAGTCACATTTACTCTCTAGATTTTCATGGGAAAAGAATCCCTGTCATTATCAAAGGAAATAACATTTGTTTCACTGTCAAAGGGAAGAATTAGCTTTGTTATTGGAATTCTCCAGTGGAATTCTTTAATGTTATTGGAATTCTTTTCCATTCACTTGGTGGTGGAAGAAAAGTGAAAAGAAAAAAAAAATGACAAGATAGTAAATATTTTCAGCTTTGTAATAAAGTGTCTCTTCAAACACTCAACTCTGCTTTTATAGGCAAGAAAGTTTTGTAGGCAATGGAAATAAATTATACTTGTTCCAATAAAACTTTTTTATAAAAACAGTCAGTGAATTAGATATGGTTCAAAGGCTATGAATTATCAGCCCACATTTTAGAACACACATTTATTAAAATGACTATTCCCAGGTGGTGCTAATGGTAAAGAATCTGACTGCCAATGCATAAAACACAAGAGCCACAGGTTCAAGTCCTAGCTTGGAAAAATCCCCTGGAGTAGGAAACGGCAACCTGCTCCAGTATTCTTGCCTGGACCAAGGAGCCTAGCGGGCTTCAGTTTATGGGGCAGCAACGAATCAGACACAACTGAGCACCTGAGCACTTATGGCTTTGCTGAGATAAAGGGACACAGTCTTCTTCAAGGAATAGAAGAACGATCAGTGAATATATTCTTACAAAATCATGTGAAGACTGCAATTATTAAAGTCTACTATCTATGAGGACCCTAGAAAAGATGTTATTCTTGTCCTGAAACTCATATCCAAACAGTCTTTCATGTATACCATGCTTTAACTATATTATTCTCTGAACACAGTGAACAATTTCATTGCTCAGACCACACTGTTTCATCTTTACCTATGGCTTAAATATTATCACTACCTTTGCTCTGTTTTAAATACCATCCACACATTATCCAAAAAGAAACTTGCTGATCACTAATACTCAAACTAAACATTACTATCTCTCTATAATTTCCCATGAGTACTTTCTGAACATGCTCTGATATGTATTTCTAGAGAAATTCAGAGCAAAAATATTAGCTAAAATTTATTTTAAAATCTGAGCTGCATAATTAACATATAATTTTTCAATCTTAAAAAACTTGGCAATATATGTCTTTTTATATACATTTAAAAATAAGGGCATAGTAGTTAATTTAATCTTGAGTAGTTTATTTTCTCACATTTAGTAAAAACTGACACAAATATTTGTTTGAAAATAAGCACAGCTTCTCTCCTCTATGTCAGCCTGTCTCAATTATAGCTCTTGCCAGTTGCCTTTATTCTTTATACTACTATCTGTAGCCCTGATTAAACAGTTCCTTGAAGGTATTTTTGTACTTCTGACCTTTTACACAGCTCTTCAGACATAATGCCCAAAAAAGTTTCATTGAAAAAAATACATTGAAGAAGTTGTCAGATATGCTTTCATCCATTACCAATCTTTTCTTCTTAAAATAGAAATATTTATCTATTCTTGTGGACCATTATACATGTATGAGAAAAAAAGACAATGAAAATGTACTTCCCAATTCAGAGGCATGCTGGTGTTTTTCAAAGTGACCAGCAGAAAATCCACATGCCATTGAAGATATAATGAATTAGACTACAGTAGGCTGGGAAAGGTTTCAGTTTTACTTATATTCTTGGAACTATATCTTATATTGCCAATAATGAGGCTAAAGGAGGAATTATAAGATGGATAGACAGCAGAATACCATCACCAACACTAGTCTGCTTTTGAGTTTTACCCTTTTAACTCCAGGGCAATAGGTAATTTTGGATTTATAGGCTAGACTTTCCTAAATCTCACTTACCAGTGACCATAAGTGATGCTTCCTGGCCACTGCTGCTGGTATGAAGAAAAGATAGTGGCTGCTATATATAAAATGGATAACCAGCAAGGACCTAAAATATAACACATGGAACTCTGCTCAATGCTATGTGGAGCTGGATGGGAGGGGAGTTTGGGGGAGAATGGATACATGTGTATGTCTTGCTGAGCCCCTTCACTGCTCACCTAAAACTGTCAGAACATTGTTAATCGACTATGCCCCAATACAAAATAATTTAAAAAAAAAAAGAAAAAATAAAAGATAGTGGACACTGAGGTAACTCAGACCCTGGTAATAACTTTGAGATTTAATAACATGGACTTGAGTAATTTTTCCTGCTTTTGATTACTATAATTTACATTTCTATTAATATATATTTAATATTTCAGGTGGTTAATGCAACACACACATACACAGACACTGCAAAATCTATTACTCTGTATTTACCTGTATATAGCGAGATGTCAAACACCATGACCCCAGTAGATTTTTGAGTATTTTACTAATACTCTTCAGAAATAGCTTTGTTGCCACATCTCTTTTGCTTTATTTCCATGAAAGATTTCCATTAGATATTCTTATTTTGCCTAATTTTATGTGGAAATTTGGCTTCCCCAGTGACTTAGCAGTAAAGAATCCACCTGCAATGCTGGAGATGCAAAGGATGCTGGTTCGATACCTGGACTAGGAAGATACCCTGGAAAAGGGCATGGCAACCCAACCCATATTCTTCCCTGGAGAATTCCATGGTCAGAGAAGTCTGGCAGGCTACAGTCCATAGGGTCACAAAGAGTTGCATACAGCTGAAGCTACTGAGCACTGCACTGCACTGCATGTGGAAATTATATGATGCTTGAAATAATCTTTATACCTATTTCAAATATGACACTTAATATTTAATTGATTCATTCAAAATGCTACTCAGTTTGACACAATGTATTGTTCATCATGTCCTTTGACAAAGCTACTCTATTGTAAAGAATAAATCATCTTATTATAAATTATTCAGTATTCTGTGCTTACAGCTACAGAATCCTTAAGTTTGTTCTTGTCAAGCACTTCATATTTTAATTAAAATAAATTTTATATTATTGCAATGAAATTCTGATTGCTGACTATCAGAAGTTTGGACAAATTTCAGAGGCTAAGAGCGCAGTCTTCTACACCACTTGTCTCAAATCAGACAACTGCAAATTTGGAAACTCCCAGGCCATACACACACACTCTTGACCAACTTGCTAAGTTTGGGGTTCCAGCTACCTCCCAGGTTTGATAATTAACTAGATAATTAACTAGAATGACTCACAGTAGTCGGTAAAAGACTATACTTATGATTATAGTTTTATTAGAAAGCACAAAAGCCAGAACACACCAATATAAGAGACACATGGTGCTGGGTCTGAGAGGGTTCCAGATCCAGAGCCATCATGTCATTTCTCCATGGAGTCAGGATGAGTCACCCTCTGGCATATCAATACATATCACCCACCAGGAAGCATACCTGAGCCTTGGATGTTCTTAGTTTTTATTGGATTTTATTATGTGGGCATGATTGATTGAATCATTGGTCATGTGTTTAAACTGGATTTCAGCCCTCATTTCTTCCTTGGAGGTTGAACTGATACCAAGTGACTCAAAACTCTATCTAATCCCACATGGCTGGCCTCTCTGGTATGCCCAGTCCCTTCCTAAAACAAGCTATGGATCCATATGAGTCACGTCATTAGCATAGACTCAAGTGTGATCTGAGAGCCTCACCATGGATAAAAACCCTCTCCACAAATGAGGAAATATCCCAAATTTGGAGGTTTCATCCCAGGAACTGGATACAGAGATCAGCCAAATTCTTATTACATAAAAATTACACTAAGATTGTGCTTTAATATCTTAAGAGGAATCACTGAAATAAGTCATGTACTGAAAACAGGTCAGCAGATCTTAACTGTAATCTCAATTTCAATCAGACTAAATGAAAGTTCACTGAGTGTTTTAGAATATCTTATTATTGCTATCATGTTAATGGGGAGACACCACACTAAGTCATAAGAATGTCAGTAACTTCTAACATTGAACATATTCATATGTGTGTATTCATATTCATAATTGAGCATGGTCAAAAGATTAAATCATTCTGATTAACTATGGCCCATTTTTATAACCCTTTGACCATGAGGGAAACACAAATACCAATATCATTATTCATAGAACTGTTTTAGGAAGAAGAGAAACTCAGTTATATTTATGACCTGTCTAGCTTTTGAATTTAGTTATCCAAACATTATTTAGAAAAAATTTTAAAGTTCACCTCTTTGCCCACAAGTTTATCAAAATTATTTGAATGGAAGCAAATCACTGAAGCTCTAACTTGATTTTTTTCTTTCTAAAACTAAGGTCAAGAGAGAAATTAGCTTAAATAATCTAAAAAAGTTCTTCCATGGTAACTATTATTAAATTCTCAAACATGAAAATGTATTTGTTGAAGATCTATTGGGTTGGCCAAAATGTTCTGTAACATTTTAGGGAAAAAAACAAACTCTTTGGCCAACCCAATATATACGGGAATATGCATGTCTTTTTGTTTTCCATGCAGTTTATCTGCTTATTATTTATGGAAGTATTTTTTGAAATATATTAATCTTCTTAGGTAACAAATCAAATTAGCCTTAAAAATAGCAATGGTGTATTGAGGATCATTTACTGGAAATAATTTTACAATTTTCCACATTTCTTTTAGAAGTTATATGTGCTGTGGCCTACAGAGCACTGTCTCATTTGCGAACTATCTCTGCATGTCCATTTTGCTGTGAGAGGACTGAAAGTCCATCATACCCTCTCAACACATAGAGAGGGAAATGAGCCAATTTGACCAATAAGATACCATCTCTTGGTGTTTTTTTATGATGATGGGAAGCAAGAAACATCTTGATTTCCCTCCTTGAATTGAAAAACAGATATTCTCTATTCTCTTGGTTCATTTTTAAGTAGACAATGTAATATGTGACTAGGAAATGTCATATCTTACACCATTTTAGAAGAGCCTACCTGCAGAAAAAACAATGAGACCAGGATGCAAAGAGAAAGGAAAGACTGGACTCGGAAATAGAGAAAGAAAACTAAGGACTCAGATGACATTTTTTATTTTAGTATTAACATACAGCTTGTCTTAAGACAGTTCTACAAATAAATTTCACAGTTATGTGACCCAATGATTTTTATGTATTACTTAATGATGCCCTTCTGGATTTGGGTTCAGTAATAAATACTAGATTTATGAATAGCATATCATTGTGGAAGTTAAAAAAAAAAAAAGAACACCTAAAGCAAATTCTCAGAGACTTCTTAGGTTATATACTTGGTATATAGCTGCATGATATAAAGATTTCATATGATGAATTTTCTATGTAAAGGAATATATTAAAATAAGTTTTATAATATATTTCAGACTGCTTACTATGTGTCAGGCAATACTCAAAGCACAGTACATACTGACATCACTAATTCTCATGACAGTCATAAGAAGGAAGCACTATTATGTAATACTTTTATAGATGAAGAAACTGAGGAACAGAGAGGCTAAAAAACTTGCTCAATGAACATAGCTATAAATGTACAGAGTGAAAGGTGAATACTGTCTTCTAAGTCCAGACTCTCAGCTGTCCATATCTAATACTATCCCTGCTAGGGACACTGGGAAGTTTCTCTTACACACGATAAAATTTTATTGCCATAAACTGACGTCAGATACTAGTAATTTACCTCACTATAATCTGAGCACCAAATAAAATTTTGCCTACTCAAATGATATGTTCATGCAGGGGAGTAGCTGATTATTGGGGGTGCAATTGCATAAACATGTCATATAATTTTTATAAAAAATCTATGAACATAAGAAATGAAATAGTGTAAAAATTTATGATATAATAATGATATTTCTCTCAAGGTATTGGTAAAACAAATACAATATCATTGATGATAATTTTTAAATTTGGGTTTGTTTTTTTACATCATTATATACCTATACAGGTTTACTGCAAATTTATGGTCATTTTAGTGTATCATATTTTTCATATAAACCATGCACTTTAGTACCATTTTTGAAATTAACTGTCGCATAGCAAGGGACTATATGGGATTCTATTAATTCAGTCTTAATAACAAAATGTGACAATACAATCTGATGCAAAATTTGGAAAGAAAATTGAGTTAGATAATATTTTTGAAAAAGAATATAAATTGAAACATTGCACTTCGTTTCCTTCCAAGCATGAAAGGAGCTTGGAAGTCATCACTCTTCACTGCAGTACACGTGAAATATTGAACAAACTGAAAATTAAAAATTATTAGAGAACTGAGACCTGAGATCACAAGGCACACCTCTGCCCTCCAAATTTGAGAGATAATCGGACACATAAAGCTAATAGCTTATTTGGCATGAGCACCGGAGCAGAAACCTCTGCTGAGGACAACTTATCCTGCAACTGATGAATTGCTGGAGGCTCAGTGTGGGCAAATTTGAGTTAAAAATGCCAGAAGGACAGGTCATATCATGGCCCCCAAACTTTCATGAGTTTTTCTATTAGGAGCCCTGCCAGGTTCTTCTTATACTAAAGACTGAAGAAAAATCTTCATATTCCAGCAAGAGAAGGGGATAAGTACCTATTAAAAAAAAAAAAAAAAACATCTCTCAGAGCAATTTTTTTTTTAAACTATAGTTGCTTTAAACTGCCATGTCAGTTTCTGCTGTACTGGAAAGTGAATCAGCCATGTATGTGTGTGTGTGTGTGTGTGTGTGTGTGTGTGTGTATCTTTCTCTCCCCTCTCTTTTCAGATATCTTTCCCATTTAGGTCACCACAAAGTGCCGAGTAGAGTTCCCTGAGCTACACAGCAGGTTCTCACTGGTTATCTATTTCATATATAGTAGTGTATATATGTCAATCCCAATTTCACAATTCATCCCACCTCTATTTCTTCCTTGGTATTCATAGTTTTTGTTCTCTACATTTGTGTCTCTTTCTGTTCTGCAAATAAGATCTTTACCATTTTTTTTTTAGATTCCACATATAGGCATTAATATATAATACAATATTTGTTCTTCTCTTTGTGACTTACTTCACTCTGTAAGACAGTCTCTAGGTCTATCCATGTCTCTGCAAATGACAAAATTTTCACTTTTTATGGCTGAGTAATATTCCATTGTTTATGTGTACCATATCTTCTTTATCTATTCCTGTGTTAATGGATATTTAGGTTGCTTTCATATCCTGGCTCTTGTAAATTGTGCTGTAATGAACATTGAGATGCATATATCTTTTTGAATTATAATTTTCTCTGGGTATATGGCCAGTAGTGGCATTGCTGGGTTATGGCTTCCCAGTGGTAGAGAATCTGATTGTCAATATAGGTGGATTCAGTGGTAAAAAATCTGACTGTCAATACAGGCAATACAAGAGATGTGGGTTTGATTCTTGGTTGGAGAAGATCCCCTGCAGAAGGAAATGATAACCCACTTTAGTACTCTAGTCTGGGAAATCCCATGTCCAGAGGAGCCTGGTGGACTTCAGTCCATGGGGTTGGAAAAGAGGCAGACATGGCTTAGCAATAAACACACACATGGTAGTTTACTTTAGCTTTTTATGGAAGCTTTTTCCTTAACAGGATTTGCCATCAATGGAAACTATTTACCAGAGCCTAATAGACGGAGGTTTTGCCAGAGCCTAACTGACCTAGGGAAAGAAAATATCTGAGTTAAACTATGGCATGTTAATAGAAAGTTTGAGTTATATTAAGGCCAGCAGAAGAGGAGATGACTGCCTTAATAATAGATAGTTTGTTCCTTACTATTTCCAAGTAGAGTGAGCACACCTTGACCCATGGATTCACAGGGAGAAGCATCAAGTCAACCATGCGGCTAAGGGAAAAGAGAGCAACTTCGGAGAGGAGCCTGTACTGCGGCTTTCATGGAAAGGAGGGGCCAGGCAGGGTAAGCAGGCTAGCTTGAACAATTTCAGTGGGCTCTGGGAAATAAAGCTTCTTCCTAGTTGTCTGTGGAGTACCTGTCCTTGGGGTAATTAGAGTAGGTGCTTAAGTGGCCTGGAGTGTAACAGCCTGAAAAAGAAGGTGGTTGAATGGTAGTTCTTGGTCGATTGTCTTGAATTTGAAAAGCATGATCTTATGCAAGGTGTTTACTATCGCTAGGTATCGGTTCAAATCCTGGGACGTGAAGTCTCTGGAGGGTCAACAAGACCCCAGTTGTCAAAGCATCAGGATACAGAAAATAAGACAATGTTAAAACAACACCTAACAGTAGCTTCCTCTCATTTCTTAATAGCCCAAAGGTGAAAACAACCCAAATTGCCATCACCCAATGAATGAATAAACAAAAGTCCATATATTACACAATGAAGCATTATTCAGCAATAAAAATAATGAAGCAACGATCCTGAAACATAGAGGAATCTTGGAAATATTTGCTAAGTGAAAGAAATCATGCACATGTAGTTAGACAGTGGCGATATTTGTATAACATGTGAATATACTAGAAAAACAACTTAGGTTGATGAACTTATGATAAGTGACATATATTTCTTTAATGTTTTTACAGTGTGACATACAAACAGTAAATTAATATTGCAAGGAAAATAAGAACATCACTAGCTATCCTATATTTCAGTGGAATGGTAGTGAAAAATATTGCTGCATTTATAATACCTTTAAATAATCTAAAATGTTCTGGGATATTAATACCATAATGAGAAATACTGTGTGAAGAAAATTATGAAGCTAATTAAGGGTCATAAAAGGAGTTATTTTAAAAAGGGAAAGTCCATTGTCATAGTCATAGTGTCAATATTACAAAGAAACCCATTTTCTTAAAATAAAGCACAAATATGATTTTATCAGAATAGAATACTGATAAGTTTGGGAAGGTTTGGGCTTTACATTTTTTCTAAAGGTACTGTCAATTTATATAATTTTGAGACCAGCAAGAGTTTTTCAAAAATTAAAATAGTTCTGGGATCAAATTAGACAGACCAGTGAAGCATAACCATTATCATTTTAAAGTTATTTATTGTAATAATAAAGTAGCCATTATATTTAGTGGAAAATAAACTTTCTTGAGACAAGATACTAACAATTTGGAAAATAATTAGGCTATATTTATTGTCTTATGCCTTATTTCTATATGAATTAAAATTTACATAAAACATTGCAAATTTTAGAAGTACTTTAGAAATGACTTAGGTCATTACTTTACAGACTGAATATAGAAAAGAATATTTTTAATATCAAATGAAATTATGAACACAAAAATAGTTTATAATTTTTTTGTGTGTATATATATATATCATAATATAGTGTGACACGTGTGTTCGTCGTTCAGTCATGTTCAACTGTTTGTGACCTCATGGACTGTAGCCCACCAGACTCCTCTGTCCATGGAATTCTTCAGACAATATTTCTGGAGTGGGTAGCCATTCTCTTCTCCAGGGGACCTGAAGGGATCACAACCAGAGGGATCAAATTCACATCTCCTGCATGTCTCTGCAGGCAGATTCTTTACCATTTGAACCAACAGGGTAATATAATGTGATATACAATAATACAATTCAAAAATAATTCACTGACTTTATATATACAGATCTATTAATATGTGATTATGTAGTATATTAGTTATATATTAGTTATATATATTAGTGTATATATATGTATATATACACACACACTATATCTATGTACATCTATTGATCCATATAGCCTGATAATTTAAAAAAGGTTCTGGAGTGGCATTTTGACCAGTTGCAGTCTTTGTTACCAAACTTTTCTCATCTGAAAGTCATTATAAAAATAGCATTTACCTCTTGAAATGTTTACCACAATTAAATGAAATTATGCATGCAACATAAGTTAACATTGTATGCTGCTGCTGCTGCTAAGTCGCTTCAGTCGTGTCCGACTCTGTGCCACCCCATAGATGTCAGCCCACCAGGCTCCCCCATCCCTGGGATTTTCCAGGCAAGAACACTGTAGTGAGCTGCCATTTCCTTCTCCAGTGCATGAAAGTGAAAAGTGAAAGTGAAGTCGCTCAGTTGTTTCTGACTCTTAGTGACCCCATGGACTGCAGCCCACCAGGCTCCACTGTCCATGGGATTTTCCAGGCAAGAGGACTGGAGTGGGTTGCCATTGCCTTCTCCGTAACATTGTATAAAATGTAGTAAAACTTTAATAAATGTAACCTGTTAACTGTATAAAAGATTGAGGCATTCTCCAGTGGCTCAGCAGTAAAGAAACCTCCAGCAGGTCAGAAGACTCCTGAGTCACCGGTTCAATCCCTGAGTCAAGAAGATCCCCTGGAGGAGGGCGTGGCAACCTACTGCAGCATTCTTGCCTGGAAAATCCCAAGGACATAGGGGCCTGTCAGGCTGAGGTCCATTGAGTCACAAAGAATCAAATGCAACTGAGGCAACTGAGCAAGGACAGAATAGATTCTACTTTCAGAAATGTCTGAAGTAATAAAACAGATCTCATTCTGATCCCAGCCCTTCTCCATAGGTAAGGAATCCTGACAGTTGGTGTACTATTAAATACTTTTTATATCTATTTTCATACATGAATATTTTAAGATAATCTTATTTTTAACTTTTTATAGAAAGATATATAATTTATATCATTCTGTGAATCATATTGTTCTTACCTAACAATTTAGTTCATTTTGGTATATTATTGGGCTTCCATCATCCATTCTTCCTATCCTTTAAACATAACCATATTTTGAGCCATCACCTCAGTCCAAGTGGATTGGATATGCCAACTCCATCCCTGACTGCAGATGTGGTCACCTGACTTGAGACTGGCTACATAGGTTATGGAATCTTCCTGGGCACAATGTCTTATTTAGGGATGAACAAATGATATGATTTGCATAGTGTAACACTGTACAAAAGTACAACGAAAAATAAAATCATTTATATTTCTGCTGGATGCAAAAACTGAGCCTCAAGTAAGTGGCAGTAATGTTGCCACTAACTAGTGAGAATCACCTTAGAACCAACATAAATAATGAAGTATTAGAAAGAAAGACAGTGATGGTATGATTTGAATATATTGCTGGAACCCCTGACTAAAGCTAGAGCTATCTCTGAATATTTCCATTGCATGTAGAATGTATTTCTTTTTCCTTAATTTTCTTTGAGTTAGGTTCTGTCATTTGCTGTGAGGCTGTCACGGCAAACGCCATGGCAGGCAGCCTAGATTAGGGAGTAGCCTGGTTTCCCAGGGTAACATAATAATCAGGCCTCCTAGAGCCAGCCAATCAACATATGCCTAGCCAGAGAAAAGGGAACCTATCAGGGGAAAGCTGAAAGCCTCACGTTGGGCCAACAAAAATTACCTTGCAACTGTGTAACCTATCAGCTTGCGCCAACTACCCACTGTGTAACCAATCCGATTGCGCCAACTACCTGCTGCTTATTTTGACCTAATAAATACCCGAGAGAACTGGGGCTCAGGGCCTTTCGTCCTCACACACCTGGTGAGGGCGGGAGGCCCTGGCTCGAGTCAGTAATAAATTCCCCTATTGCGAGTTGCATTGTTTAGAGGAGTCTTCTTTCCCGACCGGGGACTCGGACTACGGGCAGAACATTTGGGGGCTCGTCCGGGATCCCTTGACCGGGGAAGAACGCTCTTTGGAACAAAGGGGAAAAAAAGATAGGGAATAGCACCGGTGCTCAGGCAGGTTTAGAAAAAGACCAGAGTAAAGCCGAGGCCCTGCTGTGAAGCAGGAAGGTGTCTGGCACAGAAAAAGACCAGAGTAAAGCCGGGGCCCTGCTGTGAAGCAGGAAGGTG
>NC_057405.1:8243442-8257416 GCF_019320065.1 Cervus canadensis
AATATCCCAACTCACCCCATGACGTCTTTTCCCTCTTGGTGTCCACACATTTGCTCACTACTTCTGTTTCACAAATCATATCATCTATACAATTTTTCTAGATTCCACATATATGCACTAATATATGATTTTTGCTCTTCTCTGACTTACTTAACTCTGTATGACTGTCTTTAGGTCTATGCACATCTCTACAAATGACCCAGTTTCATCCTTTTTTATGGCTGAGTAATACTGCACTGTATATCTGTACCACATCTTCTTTATCCATTCCTCTGTTGATGGACATTTAGATTGCTTCCCTGTCCTGGCTTTTATAAATAGTGATGCAATGAACATTGGAATGCATGTATCCTTTCAGACCATGGTTTTCTCTGAGTACATGCCCAGGAGTGAGGATTATAGGGTCATAGGGTAGTTCTATTTTTCATAGTGTGTTTTTTTTAAGAAATTTGATCCTGCTCTTCATAGTGACTCAGTTTACATCCCCACCAACAGTGCAAAAGCATTCTTTTCTCCACACCCTCTCCCGCATTTATTGTTTGTAGATATTTTTAATGATGGCCATTCTGACAGGTGTGAAGTGATACTTCATTGAGGTTTTGATTTGCACATCTCTAACAATTAGTGATGTTGAGCATCTTTTTATGTGTTGATTACCCATCAATGTGTTTTCTTGGAGAAATGTCTATTTAGGTCTTCTGCCCTTGTTTTAAAAAAAAAAAAAAAATTGCGCTTTGTTTTATTGATACTGAGGTGCATGAGCTGTTTGTGTATTTTGGAGATTAATTCTTTGTCAGTTGCATCATTTGTGAATTCTTTCTCCCATTCTGAAGGTTGTCTCTTTGCCTTGTTTATGGTTTCCTTTACTGTGCAAAAGTTTTCAATTTAAACTTTAATGAAATAAGGCACAAATTTATTATCAGGGGCTTCTTTGCCATCACCGTTACCAATATTTTATATTTTTAGTAATCTGATGGATGAATAATGACATATTAGTTAATAGCACAATCTCTAAAGTGTATATAAATATATGTGTGTGTGTGTATGTGTGTGTATCTGAAGTAGGGCATGGCAACCCACTCCAGTGTTCTTGCCTGGAGAATGCCATGGACAGAGACGCTTGGCGGGCTACAACCCATGGAGGGTCAAAGAGTCAGACACAACTGAGCGACTAACACACCCACACACATATATACATATACCATTTGTTTTTGTGCAATTTATCCAGCAATAACATTAGAATGTTTAGAATAAATTTGTATTACCTTTCTCAAACATTTTAGAGCTATATTAGAGTTAATAATTTGTCATCCACATGGCTAAAGATTTCTGCTTCTCTTACAACATTTTTTTTTCCTGGTATCTTCTTTTATATAAATGATTATTTTGTTTAATGTCAACCTTTATGGTTTCTGATTGTGTGTCTAAATTAGGAATGCAGGAAAGACATCCTAACCATAATACCAAAGCAACTATCAAAAAAGAATTGCCTGGGGCTTCCCAAGTGGCGCTAGTGATAAAAAAGAGTTGCTTGATAATTTAACAATGTAAAAATTAAAGAGCTTCTCAACAGGATAAAGAATTCAAATAACATAGAGGACAAATTTAAAAAATGAAGAAAAAATATTCATAATATATATGGTAGAGGTTCATGTCCATCATATACAAAATTGTTTTACAAAACTTTGCAAAATATTATGAAAGATAAGAAATTTTAAATGTAAATATGAAAACTTCTATTTTTCTGGAAGTTAGGAAATAGATTATCTAACAGACTGTAAGAAAGGAATCTGGTATAAAATTTCTGGAAAGCAATTAGTAAATATGTATAAAGTTAAGGAAAATATATATAACTATTGACCCGGAAATTCTATTTCTGGGAATCAATTCCAAAAGAATAATTTAATAACTATATGATATATTCATATATTAATTGCAATATTGTTAATATTGGCAGAAAATTTTAATACAACTGTCGGGGGAGTGTGTAATTTCCTGGCCTCTGTCTTGTCACAACAAAAATTTGAAGTGACATGTCAGTGTTACAGCCCTCGGATGGAACAGTGTTACAGCTCTGTGTTACAGCTCAGTTTTATTTAGAAAATAAAGGAACATACATCCTTGAGCCATGAGGGCATAAAGATCCAAAGACGCAGAGAAAGAGAGAGACCCCGGCCCTTTGGCTCCTCATTATATATATATATACATATTTTTTTTTTTTTTTTCTTCTCCTCTCCCAGGCCTATCCTATGTAAATTGGACTAGCCAGGAGTGCTAGACTGAGTGTTTCACCCCGGTCCTCGGATCTTCCTTTGTTCTATTTTTGCGGGCTTTTCCCTTCCTTGCCTTTTAGCCGCCACCATTCTGGACTTCTTTTTCCTATTCTAATTACCTAACACAACCCAAAATGGATTACATATGTATATATCCATAAAATGGAAAATTGCCACAGATTAATTCAATTTAAGTAAAAATAGATAAGGCAAATTTCACATGAAAATATATTATCAAACACATATTACCTCTATTTTAAATGTATAGATTTAAAATATTTTTATACAAAAATACATATCTAAGCAGATTAAAAATAATTAGAAAAATTAGTAGATATAGTTTGAATGCTAAAATCAATTTTCTCTGGATGGTATCATAAAATAAATTTTTATTTTTATCTTTATATATTTTGGATATTTTTAATCAAAGGTTTACTTTGATAGCAAACAATTGCAAAAAAAAAGTTTTTTATGATAAAGATATTATTAGAGAAACTATGACTAATTTAGGGAAATGCAAGGAAAGAAGAAAGTTCTGAAACAGTAATCATCAGTTTAGAGTTTTAAAGTAATCAAAATATTTAAATTAAAGAGTAAAATTCTTTCTTCACTTTTATGACTATTTTTTTCATGTCATTTTCTCCTTTTCAGTATATCCTGGTGTGTAATTGCTTTGTCATTTTGTGATTGCCACCACCATATACTATTCTCTGTGGTTTTGTTTTTTTTTTCTTCCTAGTACAATATGCTGTTTCTCAGCCTTTCCTATCACTTCCTGTTTGCCTCTCAAGCTAATTTGCATTTCAAATTCTTACCAAAAGTACCCTTTTGTCTTTTCCTTTCCTTTAAAGACATTGCATAAATTTTCCTTTAGTTCTCATTCTTTTCTCTCATTTTAACCCAAAACCAATTTTATTTAGCCAGGAAATTTAGAAAAGTGTTTAAATGGTCATCCATTTTGTTAAAACTCAAGAATATGTGTTTAAAGTTCGTGCTCCCATGGGTCTATTTTCACCAATATATCTGATGAATTCTGACAACTCTGTATTTATACTGAACTTAAACTTCAGAACTGAAGTATTGGAAGATCAATAGTCTGAAATAGTTGTATTTGTTCTATCTACTTTGCTTTGGGCTGGATGCTTCACCCCTAGCCCATTCTCAGATGCAGATCTGCAAAAGTCCTCACTTCCTTCTGGGCAGGGGTGTCTTATATTATAAAAATATTATAAAAATCATTTTATAAAATACTTATGAGTTTTTAATGATTTTTATAAAATCATTTATAAAATGATTTAGGGGGCTATTGAAGGCTGTTCATTTTGCTGTCCACAGTGCACTATCCTGATTTCAGGGGCCTGTCTCAGATAACACTCCATGTGGCTGGGCATCCTGAGCTGTGTATTAGCCACATCACAGCACATGCCGTCCACTTTTAGCCATCCCCCAACTATAAGCCCCTGGAGAAGGAAATGGCAACCCACTCCGGTATTCTTGCTTGGGAAAATCCCATGGACTGAGGAGCCTGGTGGGCTATAGTCTATGGGGTCGCGAAGAGTCAGAAACAACTGAGCAACTAAGCACACTTCTCTTTAGAGAAAAAGAGATTTTCTATCCTTTTGACCTTGCCATACAGAAAAGTTCATAACAAAATACTTTTAAAAAAGATGTCCAGAATTAAAATATCAAAAAAAAAAAAAAATGAAGCATGTATGAATTTTAATTTCTTGACACATGATAATAAGATTACATCAATCTAAAACTGTGTAGAGCTGAGTTTTAAATTTTTTAAATATCAATATCAGTTCAATATTCTATCTGTCTAGCCCACGATGCATGAATATGTCAGATGACACCACCCTTCTGGCAGAAAGTGAAGAAGAACTAAAGAGCCTCTTGATGAAAGTGAAAGAGGAGAGTGAAAAAGTTGGCTTAAATCTCAACATTCAGAAAACTAAGATCATGGCATCTGGTCCCATCACTTCATGGCAAATAGAAGGAAACAGAGAAAACAGTGGCTGACTTTATTTTTTTGGGCTCCTAAATCACCACAGATGGTGATTGCAGCCATGAAATTAAAAGATGCTTGCTCCTTGGAAGGAAGGTTATGACCAACTTAAACAGCATATTAAAAAGCAGAGACATTACTTTGCCAACAAAAGTCCATCTGGTCAAGGCTATGGTTTTTCCAGTGGTCATGTATGGATGTGAAAGTTGGACTCTAAGGAAAGCTGAGCACCAAAGAATTGATGCTTTTGAACTGTGGTGTTGAAGAAGACTCTTAAGAGTCCCTTGGACTGCAAGGGGATCCAACCAGTCCATCCTAAAGGAGATCAGTCCTGGGTGTTCATTGGAAGGACTGATGCTGAAGCTGAAACTCCAATACTTTGGCCACCTGATGTGAAGAGCTGACTCATTGGAAAAGACCCTGATGCTGGGAAAGATTGAGGGCAGGAGGAGAAGGGGACAACAGAGGATAAGATGGTTGGATGGTATCACCAACTCAATGGACATGAGTTTGGGTGAACTCCGGGAGTTGGAGATGGACCGGGAGGCCTGGTGTTCATGGGGTCGCAAAGAGTCTGACACGACTGAGTGACTGAACTGAACTGAACTGATGGCATCAAATTACAGATACAGGTTTCTCTCCTATATTTTCAATGATAGAAATATCCAGTAGTACTCTAGAGGTGTAGGTGCAAGATCTACAAGCTAAGCAATGGCTCCATTATTTTTAAAGTTATAGAGAAGGTTATTATAACTAGGACTATTCATGATTATATTCATTTTGCAGAATATCATGTCATGTGTTCTTTCTTATGGTACATTGATCTTCCCTAAACCACCGAACTGCTAAGAGACCTTACCCAAAATTCAAAGTCCTAGATCTAAGGTCATCCTCTAATTTCAACCACTTTTACATTTGATTACTGTTCACATTTTCACTACCACTTATAATCAAAAGCTGTAAATATAATTTAAGAAAAAATCATGTATAGTGACCATATAGTCATGTAAACTAAATTTTAAAAAAATCAAAATATGAGAGCTGTGAGTTTTAGCTTTATCTGAAGACCTTATTGAGGATTATAGCCTGGGAAACAGTCTCTCAGTAGCTCTGAGGGCACTGATCTGAAGAGGTAGGAGGAAAGACCAGTATATATATATATATATATGATTTGGGCTAAGAAATATGTGCAGTCAGAATTTATCTTGGTAGAGGGTTACTTGCTAGTTATGAAGAACAGGTATCTCAGTGATTTTAGAGCTTCTGTATGTTTGGGAAAATGAAGATGCAAGAATCTGCATTCATATTTTTTTGTGCAGAGATATTATTATGTAACTAAGGAGCTAGTTATGCCAAAGCACAGCATACTTCATTCTGGTTTTTGTCATGAATCCCTTTTAAGGCACTGTTGGTCAATAACTTTAGTGGCAAATGACTTAATCTTTGTAGAACTGAGAGGTGAGCAACATTCTATGCTTTATAGCTAAACGAGCTAATGATCTTAGAACAGAACTCCAGAGTTTAGCATCTCAAATATATTTAATATGCACTTAAAAATATACTGTATTTACTTCTTTGAAAGAAATGATATATGCTTTTATTTCCTCATGATCCATTTTTCTTCCTCTAGATTTGTTTGGACATTTCTTTCACATCATATCAACAATGAAGCAATGGAAAATAAAAGAAAGAAAGAACAATCGAACAAAACACAGTTTGAAAACTAAAAATATGATGCTATAATTAATTAGAAAATGTAAAATAATAAGAGATGTTGAATAACCAGAATCATCAGGATAATATGAAAATAGAGTCAGTTGAAACAGATCATATATTTATTCATAGCTCGCTTCAACTATTCATCCTGTTTGTTTTTATAAATCCAAAATCGTTAAAGGTTAGCCCAAATATACGACTATTTTACAGTCACTAAAAGTGACTATGAAACAGCTATGAAACTCATCCTTTTTTTTTTTTTTTTGGTAGTTTTGCTCTATTGATGGGTAACCTTTATTAATAAAATTCTTTCTTTCAGAGGTGAGAAGAACTAAAACAGTACATTAAACTCTATTAATGGTTTAGAATCTGATTTCAAAGATGAGCGTTAAACTTGGATATACTTGTTAAGATCTATAGACAGAAGCAAAGCATGCCTGCTCTCCACTGGACTACATATTGATAAAGTTTGCCTTAAAACTTTGGGAATCTTAAACATGCAGCAAACAAATTAAAATCAATTCTATAAAATATGTCAAGCTTGAGTCTTTATTAGAATTACTAATTATCTGTATCATTTGATTGAGAAGACATATGACTCTGAGCACAGCAAGGGGTATGTAAAACCATTAACTGTCGCTCCCGCTAGATATTACAAGCGATGTGTAGTCCTAAACTCAGCAGGGACTATCTTTATAACCATGCCCTGAGGGGAAGTGGAACATGCTTGAATGGAATACTGTTAAATGAGCTTAATATGACCCTTCTTTCTCTCTTCCTCCATGTTCTTATTCTCTGTAGGCCTTGAATTTTGAAATATAGGCACTAACTTCCATCTCATATATGTAAGATGTAACATGCTATATTACTATTTTTAGACTAGTCTAATAAAGGTAAGCATTGAACCACAAAGAATGTCAATAATGAAGCTCATATTTTGAGTTTTATAAAGAATACTGGTATTCTGAAAAGTTATTTCATAGCACAAACTATGATTTTAGCAGGACTGTAGGTTTGGGCTACCCAAGAGAGCAATACAATATTTGCTCAATGCCTTCTCTCAGAATGTGCCCTATGTCAATTGTCTCAGAGTAAAGAAGGAAGTTAAATTGGCCTTCACCCCTGGGAACTCTGTTTCTATTCACATGACATTATGAGAAGTTTCCTGGACTGTTCACCTTTGTAATAAAATAAACTCTATTCTTATTCTGTAGCTCTACTGCCCCTCAAAAGAAAACTTTGGTTAGAAAAAAAGAAAATCTTCCAAATTGAAATAACTCTCAGTACCATGTTTAGCTAATTTAATAGGTCTATAGGGGGAGAAAACAGAAAGAAGGCAGGGAATGGTAAATAGTCACACCTTGGAGGCATTTCCTCTCTTACACACAGTGTATGGGGGAAGCTTCACATGAATTCTGAAAGAAATGAATTAAACAAGAGTATGGGCCAGATAATCATCTGGAAGGAAATCATTTCAAGCATATGTGGTCAAGAAGCCCAATGTGGTTGAAGTAGAAGAATAGGGTATTGCAGAAGGGAAAGATAGGCCAGATTAAAGGTGGTGGATTTCAGGTTTTTACCCTGGTGGTTCAGATAGTAAAGAATCTGCCTGTAATGCAGGAGACCTGGGTTAGATCTATGGGTCAGGAAGTCATAGCTTGGGTTAGATCTGTGGGTCAGGAAGATCCCCTGGGGAGGGGTATGGCAACCCACTCCAGTATTCTTGCCTGGAGAATTCCATGGACACTGGAGCCCGGCGGGCTACAGTCCATGGGGTCGCAATGAGTCAGACACAGCTGAGCAACTAACATCTTCACTTTCACTTTTGAATAAGATGGAAGGCAATTATAGGATATGCAATGCAGGAGTGACTTAATCTGACATATTTGTATATTATTGCTTTCAATGTCAACTAAAGATGTATAGGTTAAAGATGGAAGCAGAAATACCAGTGTAAGGCTTTTGCAATTATTCAAGAAAGATATAACAACAGTTAGTATTTGGATGATATTAATGGCAAATAGATGGGGAAACAGTGGAAACAGTGACAGACTTTATTTTGAGGGGCTCCAAAATCACTGCAGATGGTGACTGCAGCCATAAAATTAAAAGACGCTTGCTCCTTGGAAGAAAAATTATGACTAACCTAGACAGCATGTTAAAAAGCAGAGAAATTACTTTACCAACAAAGATCCATCTAGTCAAAGCTATGGTTTTTCCAGTAGTCATGTATGGATGTGAGAGTTGGACTATAAAGAGAGCTGAATGCTGAAGAATGGATGCTTTTGAACTGTGGTGTTGGAGAAGACTCTTGAGAGTTCCTTGGACTGCAAGGAGATCCAATCAGTCCATCAAGGAAATCAGTCCTGGATATTCATTGGAGGACTGATGTTGAAGCTGAAACTCCAATACTTTGGCCACCTGATGCAAAGAACTGATTTGTTGGAAAAGACCCTGATGCTGGGAAAGATTGAAGGCAGGAAGAGAAGGGGATGACAGAGGATGAGATGGCCAGATGTCATCACTGATTCAATGGACATAAGTTTGAGCAAGCTTCAGGAGTTGGTGATGGACAGAGAAGCCTGGCATGCTGCAGTCCATGGGGATGCAAACAGTCGAACACAACTGAGTGACTGAACTGAACTGAACTGATGGAGCTGTAAATAGTGGTTGATTTCAAGTATGTAATGAATGAAGCTATGCTAGCTTTTGCAGATGGATTAAGTGTGATTTATGAAAGAATGATGGTTTTGGTCGCTGCCTCCTGTACACTTATGAACCTCTGTCCATAGTTCTTTAGGCGCTCTATCCACCAGATCTAATCCCTAAAATCTATTCACCACCTCTACGGTAAAGTCATAAGGGATTTGATTTAGGTCATACCAAAATAACATAGTGGTTTTTCCTACTTTCTTCAATTTAAGCTTGAATTTTGCAGTAAAGAGCTCATGATCTGAAGCACAGTCAGCTCCATGTCTTGTTTCTGCTGACACTCTATTTGATTTCTGTATTAACCATTAGGTCATATCCATATGTAGAATCATCTCTTTGGTTGTTGGAAAAGAGTGTTTACTATAACGAGTGTGTTCTCTTGACAAAAATCTATTAGCCTTTGCCCTGCTTCATTTTGTACTCCAAGGCCAAAGTTGCCTGTTACTCCAGATATCTCTCAACTTCCTACTTTTGCATTCTTGTCTCCTATGATGAAAAGGACATCTTTTTTTTGGGGGGGGGGGGGGTATTAGTTCTAGGAGGTCTTCTAGGTCTTCACAGAATTGTTCAACTTCAGCTTCTTCTGCACTAGTGGTTGGGGCATAGACTTGGGTTGCTGGTGATATTGAATGGTTTGCCTTGACAATGAACCAAGATCATTCTGTCATTTTTGAAATTGTGCCCAAGTATTGCATTTCTGACTTTTGCTGACTCTGAGAGCTATTCCATTCCTTCTAAGGGATTCTTGTCCACAGTAGAAGATTTAAATCATCGGAATTAAATTTGCCTATCCCCATACCTTTTAGCTTATTGATTTCTAAGATGTGGATGTTCAATCTTGCCACTTCTTGCTTGACCACATCCAATTTACCCTGACTCATGGACCTAACATTCCAGGTTGCTATGCAATATTGTTCTTTACAGCATTGGACTTTACTTTTACCACCAGATATATCCTCAACTGAGTGTCATTTCCTCTTTGACCCACAGACTTCATTTTTTCTGGCATTGTTAGTAATTGCCTTTCAGTCTTCTACAGTAGTACATTGAACACCTTCAAACCCGGGAGCTCATCTTCTGGTGTCATGTCTTTTTGCCTTTTCATAGTGTCTATGGGATTATACAGGCAAGAATACTGAAGTAGGCTGCCATTTCCTCCTGCAGTGGACCATGTTTTGTCAGAATTCTTCATTATGCCCTGTCTTTCTTGGGTGGTCCTGCATGGTGTGACTTCATTGAGTTATGCAAGGCCCTTCACCTACACAAGGCAGTATACCAGGAAAGGGACATATCAATGGACATGCATTTGAGCAAACTCTGGGAAACAGTGGAGGACACCTCTGTCCTGCTGTCTGACCTGCTGCAGTCCATGAGGTCACAAAAAGTCAGACATTACTTAGTGACTGAACAACAACAAATGAAAGATGGTAGGTAATGATGTGTTCTTGGGGTTTTGTCCTGAGTAAGTGGTAGAATATTATTGTAATTTACTAATATGGGAAAAAGTCAGTAGAAGCAGGTATAACAAGGGTGAATAAATGTTTGATCTTGCACATATTAAATTTGAAATGATTTTTAGATGTAATAAGATAAATGAGTTAGGCAGTTGGCTATATAAATTGCATGTTTAAACAAAGCATCAGATTCTCAATTAAATGCTGGAGACATCAGTGAAGAAACATTATTTAAAAGCAAGGGACTTGATGACATCCTTTAAGAAGATAGAGCATGTAGAGAAGAAAAAAATGTCAGAGATAGAGACCTCAGTTGTGCTAACTGAGTGATTGGGAAGATGAAGAGAAAGCAACAAAACTGACTGAGGAGCTGGGATAGCTGGAATGCGTGGATTAGGTGGTTGGTTTTTGAAAAAAGAGAATAACCATATGGATTAAATGTTGGTGACTGATAAGAATTAAGAACCGTTAGTGGATGAGGCTACATGAATCTTCTATTAATAAGATTTTAAGAACTGAAACATTTTTCTAATTGTGGGGATAAAAGTCAAGTGAAAGAACATTTATAGAAAGTCAAAGGATAATTATTATTATGTTTTTTTTTTTTTTAATTTAGAGACTGCACAAAGAGTTTTGCCTACAAAAAGAACTTAAATAACATTTTGTACTTATAGGTCACAGAATGATTTTTTTTTTTTTTTTTTTTTTTACCATAGAGGACCAGATAATAAACATAAGATGTTCTATATGATACAATTGTCTACTAGAAATTGAAAGCAACCAACAAACTAATAAAATCAGCTCAGTTCAGTCACTCAGTTGTATCCAACTCTTTGTAACCCCATGAACTGAAGCACATCAGGCCTCCGTATCCATCACCAACTCCTGGAGTCCACCCAAACCCATGTCCATTGAGTCAGTGATGTCGTTCAACAATCTCATCCTCTGACGTCCCCTTCTCCTCCTGCCCTCAATCTTTCCCAGCATCAGGGTCTTTTCCAATGAGTCATCTCTTCACATTAGGTGGCCAAAGTATTGGAGTTTCAGCTTCAACATCAGTCCTTCCAATGAACACCCAGGACTGATCTCCTTTAGGATGGACTGGTTGGATCCCCTTGCAGTCCAAGGAACTCTCAAGAGTCTTCTCAATACCACAGTTCAAAAGCATCAATTCTTCAACATTCAGCTTTCTTTATAGTCCAACTCTCACATCCATACATGACCACTGGAAAAACCATAACCTTGACTAGACAGACATTTGTTGATAAAGTAATGTCTCTGCTTTTTAAAATGCTGTCTAGGTTAGTTATAACTTTTCTTTCAAGGAGCAAGCGTCTTTTAATTACATGGCTGCAATCACCATCTGCAGTGATTTTGGAGCCCAAAAAAAATAAAGGCAGCTACTGCTTCCCCATCTATTTGTCATGAAGTGATGGGACTGGTTGCCATGATCTTAGTTTTCTGAATGTTAAGCTTTAAGCCAACTTTTTCACTCTCCTCTTTCACTTTCATCAAGAGGCTGTTTAGTTCTTCTCCACTTTCTGCCATTAGGGTGGTGTCATCTGCATATCTGAGGTTATTGATATTTCTCCCAGCAATCTTGATTCCAGCTTGTGCTTCCTCCAGCCCAGCGTTTCTCGTGATGTACTCTGCATCGAAGTTAAACAAGCAGGGTGACAGTATACAGCCTTGACGTACTCCTTTTCCTATTTGGAACCAGTCTGTTGTTCCACGTCCAGCTCTAAGTATTGCTTCCTGACCTGCATATAGATTTCTCAAGAGGCAGGTCAGGTGGCCTGGTATTCCCATCTCTTTCAGAATTTTCCACAGTTTATTGTGATCTGCACAGTCAAAGGCTTTGGCATAGTCAATAAAGCAGAAATAGATGATTTTCTGGAACTCTGTTGCTTTTTTGATGATCCAGCGGATGTTGGCAGTTTGATCTCTGGTTCCTCTGCCTTTTCTAAAACCAGCTTGAACATCTGGAAGTTCTTGGTACACGTATTGCTGAAGCCTGGCTTGGAAAATTTTGAGCATTACTTTACTAGCATGCGAGATGAGTGCAATTGTGTGGTAGTTTGAGCATTCTTTGGCATTGCCTTTCTTTGGGATTGGAATGAAAACTACTGACCTTTTCCAGTCCTGTGGCCACTGCTGAGTTTTCCAAGTTTGCTGACATATTGAGTGCAACACTTTCACAGTATCATAATTCAGGATTTGAAATAGCTCAACTGGAATTCCATCACCTCCACTAGCTTTGTTCATAGTGATGCTTCCTAAGACCCACTTGACTTCACATTCCAGGATGTCTGGCTCTAGGTGAGTGTGAGTGATCATACCATCATGACAGGATTAATAAAATAACTTGGAGTAAATTGATTTAATATTTTTAGAACCTGAATATGATTTGACCATGGTCCATATTGATTGTTGAGCCTGAACATATAGAAAGTTCAGAGACCATATTTTCAGAGATGTAATTATTCTTGTCTGACATAAAATGATAACTAAAAACATAAATATTAGTATTTTCATAGGACCCATGCCATGTGCCCCCAGAGGCAAAATTATGTCCTACTACACAATTTGGCTACTGAGTTTAAAATGTCAATATGATAACCATTTAAGATAGAATTGTCCAAATTTGAGAGGACAGAAAATATAATACAGAAGGGGTATGCTAATGAGGGAGAGAGAAAACACCAAACATCAATAAATAACATCCAATACCATAATCTCAAAAAAGAATTCAACTAATTAATATTATTATAATTCAGATAAGACATAGTAAAATATTATATAATTACTATAATTATTTTAAGATTTTGCATTGTCAAAGACAATCATTCTATCAATCCAAAACTAGCTCTTTGAGAAGCAGAAGTCATATGAGAAATACTTTCAAGTTGAGTCATTACTGAGATAACTAAATTTGACAAAGGAAAACTAGCTCTGTTTTTTAAGGCATATTCCATTCAGAGGCTTGAACACATTTCTAAGTCTTGAATTAAAACATGGTACAAGGCATTAAAGTAAACTCTAAAAGGAGATAAATTTAATTATTCAAAATCTTGACAGACATGCCACTCCTGCTAATTTTAATATTTTTTTGACCACTGAGTATGGATAACAATATATTTTCACTACTGGTAATTTTTTTAAAAAACTTTAAAACAAAATCAGTATATTGATTTTATTTATTTATTTATTTTTCATTTATTTTTATTAGTTGGAGGCTATTTACTTTACAATATTGTAGTGGTTTTTGTCATACATTGACATGAATCAGCCATGGATTTACATGTATTCCCCATCTCTATCCCCCCTCCCATCTCCCTCTCTACCCGATGCCTCGGGTCTTCCCAGTGCACCAGGCCTGAGCACTTGTCTCATGCATCCAACCTGGGCTGCTGATCTGTTTCACCGTAGATAATATACATGTCTTGATGCTGTTCTCTCGAAACATCCCACCCTCGCCTTCTCCCACAGAGTCCAAAAGTCTGTTCTGTACATCTGTGTCCCTTTTTCTGTTTTGCATATAGGGTTAACGTTACCATCTTTTAAAATTCCATATATACGCGTTAGTATACTGTATTGGTGTTTATCTTTCTGGCTTACTTCACTCTGTATAATGGGCTCCAATTTCATCCATCTCATCAGAACTGATTCAAATGAATTCTTTTTAATGGCTGAGTAATATTCCATGGTGTATATGTACCACAGCTTTCTTATCCATTCATCTGCTGATGGGCATCTAGGTTGCTTCCATGTTCACTAGCTGTTATAAACAGTGCTGCGGATGAACATTGGG